>NC_092483.1:7174871-7377371 GCF_047495875.1 Pithys albifrons albifrons | reverse complement strand
TGAGAAGCTGCCTACTAAGAGACTCGTTGCTGAAGTTTTAAAATTGTGGGTTTTACTTGTAATGCGTTTTTTAGTTACAAAGTTCTGTATCACCTCTCCTGGTCTGATATCAGCTTCCCTGCGGAGATGTTACTCCACACCCCACCCTGTTCTTTGTGTCTCCCAGAGGCTTTTTTGTTCTTCTGGTGATTCATCCCAGGAGCCCCTTAAACTGCTTTGTCTCGTCCCGGGCTGGGCAGCCTCCTCCCACAGAGAACCTCCGGGATTGGGATGATCTCAGACCCCCTCCCCTCTCTGCACTGCTACAGCAGGACCCAAGGGAAACATGTCTGGGCTTACCCTGCCAGTCCAAGCCGGGCAGCCCCGTGTTTGGGATCCCCTTGCCTCGTCGCACAAGCAGCATGGCCATGGTTGCAGCCAGCCCCACCCCTATCCTAATCCTATTGGCTATCACCCCCATCTATCCCCAATCCCTGGTTTTCTATTGGCTTCTACCCTCCGTTTCCCCTACTGGCTAGCCGGAGCACCTAAGCCACTTCCTCTTCCGGAGTTCTTGCCCAAACCAGTCCCAGCTCTGGCACCTTCCTCCATGAGACCTCATATAAGTCTTGTGTATTTTGCAATAAAGGTCTTTGCCTTCTTATCTCTGGACTGGTAACATCATCTCCTTTCTCTGGGCCCCCTCAGCTCTGGAGGCAGGTGGAGACCGCTCCCTTCCCCCCAACGCTGCATACAGTTCCATATGAAAATGCTAAAAGTTAGGTTTTATACCACTGTCTAACTTTCAGCTGAATGCTCATGTTAAATTTTGAATGTTTAGTTAAACTCTATGCAAAACAGTTGCCACTGCTAAAAAGCTTTAAACAGGCTTCTAAAGTACAGTTTAAAAAACTTAAATAAACCTAGATTTTGGTTAAGTAAATAGATGTTTCCTGAAGTTCAGGTACTTGCAATTCTGGTATCGAGCCATTTCTCACCAATTCTTTTTTTGATGCAGCAGCTGATAGACCTAGAATAATTTCACTCATCTTAGACACTTTTGTATCTCTGTAAGAACACATTCATGTTCCATGGGCTGCATTAATTTATAGCAGGGTAGCTACCACAGTTCAGCCTTCATAAACAAGTTCATATGCTTTTGTGCTGGTTTTGGCTGGGACTCTGTTTTGGATTTGTGCTGAACACAGTGATGATAATAGAGATGTTTTTGTTATTGCTGAGCAGGGCTTGCACAGAGCCAAGGCCTTTTCTGCTTTTTGTACCGCCACACTGGCAAGGAAGTTGGGGGTGCATGGGAAGTTAGGAAAAGACAGCCAGGACAGGTGACTCCAACTAACTAAAGGGATATTCCATACCATATGACACCATGCTTAGAATATAAAGTGGAGGAAGGGGGAGGGACGTTTGGAGTCATGGCATTTGTCTTCCCAAGTAACTGTTGCGTGTGATGGGGCATTGCTCTCCTGGAGATGGCTGAACACCTGCCTGCCCATGGGAAGCAGTGAAAGAGTTCCTTGTTTGACTGCGTGGTGCTTCATTGCTGGCTGGGGTTACACCATGACAGTTTTCCATTAAATATCACAGCTCCTTAGATATATTATTCTATTAAATTAAACACAAGACATTAAAAACATTCTTTCTAGGTTTCCATTTCTTAGAAAAAAATCACTGAACTGTGTCTAGGTTTATTTCACAGCTATGCAACTGACTTCCTGAGTTTCAGTAACCACCTTTTTCACCTTTTTTCTTCCTATTTCCAGTTTGCCTTGATTGAATTGTATATATGCTGTGGAAGTAAAAACAACAAATAAGCATCCTTCTTTTTTATCATATGTATAGCATTAGAGGAAGAACAATAAACTAAATAAACTTCTAGAATAGAGAGTCCTGCAAACAGCATGGACCTGTAACACACCATATTGGTTTGACTCACGAATTCCAAAACTTGAGTAGTCACCGATGCATTTCACAATGTCCTGGTTCCAGCCAGGACAGGGCTAATTTTTGCAGTAGCCAGGAGGGGATGTGGCTAAGACACAGGCACTGAGCTTATTCTATAGCACCTGACATCACTGCCACCAGTTGGACGAGCCCCTAGTGACCTGGCTGCTCCAATGCTGGGATATCAAAGCCCACAATACGAAACTAGATGGAAGTGAAGCCAAGCAACTGGGATCCCTGCCCCAGGATGTGGACATTGCCAAGGGGATTGGGAAGACGACAAAAATTCTCAGCCATTGAAGGCGACTCCCATTAAGCCTGAGGGAAAGGTATTCTCTCAAGGATGATCTAGTAGACATCCCAATGAGGTCCAGTGCACACAATACACATGGCAGAAGTTTGTATGGAGTGCATCATCATTGTATGCCAACTCATTAGCATTGATGTCCATGAAAAAAGGAGAACAAACACTGCTTCATGTGACCACTGGACTCCAGCAATATGAAGATCATCAAAGACCCAAAAGGACATCGTTGGGCTTTTGGGATAGTCGCTGTGGAGACAGAGGAATTTCGACAGATGAATACTTTGCCTGGTCACTCAGAGGACCCTTCTGCTGTGGGACTGCTGAGGTTTGAAGAACAACAGTGCACTGTCAACAATATCGCACCAACAGGACTCTGCCCCCCATAACTGAGATGATTCATGAGCTGGAGAACCAGTCAGCAAGACTCACTCATGCTTTAATAGCCCTCTCTATCATGTGCCCAAGAAGAAGACTGATTTCAAGTAGGTTCCTGAAGAACAATAAGCTTTTGAAAAAATCAAAAATAACATTGTTCATGTAGTAGCCCTTGGGCCAGTCGGGATAGGACAAAATGAAAAAATGTGCTCTACACTGCAGCCAGGGAGGATGGTCCTTCCTGGGATCTCTGCAAAAAGTACCTGGGGAGACTCAAGGACAACTCCTGGAATTCTGGAGTCAGGGATACAAAGGAACCAAGGCCTGTTACACCGCAACTGAAAAAGAGATACTGGCAGCTTATGAAGGTGTTCATGCTGCTTCAGAAGTGATTGGCACTGAAGCACAGCTCCTCATGGCACCCCCACTGCCCAGTGCTGGGGTGGATGTTCAAAGGGCAAGTCCCTTCCACAGATTGTACCACTGATACTGTGTGGCATAAGTGGATCATGCTGATCACACAGCGAGCTTGAATAGGAAACCACAATTGCCCAGGGATCCTGGAAGTCATCACAAACTGGCCCAAAGGCAAAAATTTCAGTATATCATCAGAAGAGGAGAAGAAAGTGACACATGCTAAGGAGACCCCTCCATAAAATCAGCTACCAGAAAATGAAAAGCGATATGCTCTCTTTACTGACGGTTTGTGGTGCATTATAGGGATACTTCCAAAAAAATAGAAAGCTGCTGTATGGAGTCCTACACAGCAAGTCACAGAAGCTATTGAGAGATAAGGTGGATCAAGTCAGGTTGCAGAGCTGAAAGCCATCCAGCTGGCTTTAGACATCACTGAATGAGAGAAATGGCCAGTGCTCTACCTCTACACTGACTTGTGGATTGCAGAAAATGTTCAGTGGGAGTGGCTGGAACGATGGGATAAAAACAATTGGCAGCGCAGAGGTAAACCTATCTGGGCTGCTGAATTGTAGCAGGACATCACTGCTGGGGTAGAGAAGTTGGCTGTAAAAGTGTGATAAATATAGGACTTAATTCATGTCAAGAACATAACGAGACTTCTGTGTAGCTTGATGCGGTAAAGATTCAGCAACATAATGTCTATGAGCTTATCAAATAATGTATAAAAAGTAGAAAAAGAAAAGAACTAAATTTAATAACTAAGCAGCCTTTTGAAGTAAAATAAATACAGTGCAGACCAAAGATAATCTGAGAATACCTAAATACAATAGAGAAGTAAATCCAATCAAGATAAGGAAGAAGCACCTCAAGACCACAGATAAGGCTTAACTAACAAGATTGTCTCTAGTTAAATTTTAAGTTAAGAATCACACCGGAGAAGAACCCAGCCCCATGACCACCAAGAAGCAACATGCAGAATCGGATGAAAGGATCTCAAAGCGAAGAAAGAAGAAAATTTATTGGAACTGGTTAAAAATAAACCTGCTTTAACTGTATAAAAAAGGAGCTTGCGAGCTCAAATGGGTGTCACTGATGGAGCAGAGACTCCCAGTGCACCCAGCACTGCACTGTTTACTCTCTAGCTTTCATTACTTATAAAATTAAACTACCCTTTATACCAAATGATTGGCTATTTGGTTGGTCGTTTACAACAAAAGTACACCACGTAGATGCACATGTACCTAAAAGTTGGGCTACTGAAGAACATCGCAACAACAGACAGGTGGATCGCACTGCCAAGATTAAAGTGTCTCCGGTGGAGCTGGACTGGCAACATAAGAGTGAATTGTTTCTGGCTCAGTGGGGCCTCAGGTCATCAGGGAAGAGAAGCAACATACAGATGGGCTTGTGATCGAGGGGTGGACTTAAACATAGACACTATCCCCCAGGTTATCCAGAACTGTGAGACACGTGCTGCAATCAAGCAGGCCAAGTAAGTACAGCCTCTGTGGTATGGTGGGTAATGGTTGAAATATAAATATGGGGAGGCCTGGCAGATCAATTACATCACACTCCTGCAGACCTGCCAAGGCAAGCGCAACATGCTTACAAATGGTAGAAACAACCACTGGATGGTTGGAGATGCACCCTGTGCCTCACATCACTGCCCAGAACACCAGCTTGGGCCTTAAAAAGAAAGTCCTGTGGCAACATGGTACCCCAGAGAGAAGTGAGTCGAACAACAGGAGTCGTGTCAAAAATAGCCTCATACGCACCTGGGCCAGAGAGCACAGTATTGAGTGGGTGTATCATATTCTCTGTGATGCACCAGCCTGTGGGAAAATGGAATGGTACAGTGGACTGTGCTGACAGCACACCAGCCCTCCTGCCCTGTAAGACATCTAGGATGGATAGAACCCACAGTCATGGACCAAATTAAGTCAACAGACATCTTGGAGGGACAGCCACTGACTATGGGAATGATACCTGTTGTGGGGTGATAGCCCTGATAAACTCTTGATGAGTTGAGGGAAAACATCTCAGCCCCCTGGAGGGGTGCTCCCAGAACCATTGTCAGAGGACAAAGACATCCCAGTGGCTTTCCCCAAATGCTAAAGCCAGATTGATAAGATTGACAAAGAGTGGAGCTGTTGTGAAGATGACATGGCCGTCCTTTGAGATATCTTCTAGATATAGAGGGAGCCCTTCAGGCCTATGCTATCTATCACCCCAAAACCAGTTATTGACTAAAGCCACCCAAAACACCTAAGAGGAAAAAAAAAGGTATAAAAGCAATTGGGCATGAGCAAAAACTGGGGAGAAATACCATCGACTCTGCGGAGGTAGCTGAGAGCAGCTGCCTTGTCTCCTCCCACCTCTTTGGACAATGTAGGGGTGAGAAAACCATGCACTCTCAATACTTTATATTCCATATCTTATACTTTACTCTCTTAAAATGCCTATTACTTTATACATTCTATCCTATATCTTATACTATGCCTGTTACGTTATACCTTATAAAGTACCTTGTACCCTTATAATATGCCTTCACTTCTACCTCACAGCTCCTTTGATACTAATTTCACTTGGCTATATCTTTATAGGCACCTTATTTATTATTTACTGTGTTTTGTTACTTTAATACTAATAACAATAACTTGCCTTACACTTCACAACTTACTAGGTATATACCTTACTTTATATTAGTTGTTGTTTTCCTTTACAGTGTGTTAATGAGAAACAGCTATATTCTTTCCTTTTGCTTTGTGTTATAGAAAAGGTTGTATGCAGGTCATTTTTTGCTCTGTGTTACCAAGGGGGGTTCTAGATTTGTGTTTTAGGTTGTTGTGTTTCTGGTTAGTAGTTTTCTGTTGTTAGTTAAGTCTGTCATGGTGGGATACACTGTTGCGTTGAAACTTAAGTTTGGTATGCTTGTCTCTGTAGAATGTGTTTTGTGCTGGTTTCTTTTGGGGTTTTTGGTCTTCAATTAATACAATCATGCAGCTAAATTTTATCACCGGCAACACAAAACCCACAATAACTGTGACATACTTGTATTAATAAAAGTTATTTTGAGAGCTGCTGTGGAGAAAGTTATTTTCTTGCTCTTAAGTGTGGTCCTCACAGCAGAGTGTCGAAGACTTCCAACCTATGTACTGTCCATTGTTTGACAGGCAGTGTTGGGTTCATAAGACTTTGATGTTCTTGGACGCTTATAGATAATATCTTTATAAAGAAAGTTCTCCCTGGCTATTGTGTGGTCTCATAGCAGAGGTTAAAGACCCTTCTAACCTGTGTGCTGTCCATTGTTAAACAGGCAGTGCTGGGTTCATAAAGCTTTGATTGTTCCAAGGACGCTTATAGCTAATAACTTTATATTAATACAGGTGGGAAAGAAATCTTTGCATTTCTGCCCCTCCTTTTCACGTGACATCTGTGCTTGTGCATACTTATATATATATGTATATAGTTGGAACATGTATGATGTGGGCATGACATAGATTGTATAGAATAAGGGGTGGACAGCGTCCTGGTTCTGGTCAGGACTGGGTTAATTTTTGCAATAGCTGGAAGGGGGTGTGGCTAAGACAGGAAGGTTATTTTATACCACCTCATTTCGTTGCCAGGGGCGGGGGAAAGGGACTCTTGCTTCCAAGGAGAAGGGGTTCTTTTCAGTCAAGAAAACATGGTGGACAGAGCAGTCGGATAGTGTTTATTGTTGGGGTCTTTCCATGTAAATCATTTCTTTTTTATTACTGTTCATTTTCTCACCTCATTGGTGTT
The DNA here is from genome assembly GCF_047495875.1 of Pithys albifrons albifrons. NCBI lineage: Eukaryota > Metazoa > Chordata > Aves > Passeriformes > Thamnophilidae > Pithys > Pithys albifrons. Next base: position 7,370,548 of record NC_092483.1, on the reverse strand, counting down.
TGCAGTAAGTTGTTCTTATCTCTACCTGTGATCTTTGCCCTTTGTGCCTTCAGTTGTGGGGGGGGGGGGGGGGGGGGGGAGTGGCACATTCCAGAGCATCACAAATATATTATCTACTTACTTATCTACTTTTAGGAGCCTATAATAAGTAAACACATTACACTGGGAAATCAGCAGTTAAATGCCACCCTGACACCTGAGCCTGTCAGATCTCGGAAGACAAGCAGGGTCAGCCCCGGTTAGTACTTGGATGGGAGACCTCCTGGGAGTACTGGGGGCTGTAGGTTCTAGTCCTGAGGGCTTCACTGTCACCGTCCAAGCTCACTCAGCCATGGCAGATGAACCTTAGGAGTTAAACGGTGGGGCCAGTTCTGCGCACGCTGTGCCTCACCTAAAAAAATCCACTGTGCTGGCTTGGACACACCAATGTGGGGAGAGCCCTTCCCAAATCTTCGTTAGCGAAACCTGGCCATACCATATCATAAACTGGGAAACTGAAGAACTTATTTCTCACAAGTGAAAAAGGGAATTTTACCCAAACTTAAATAAAGTGGGGAAAGCCACACTCGCAACAGGCAAACTACTTTTGAAGTAGCATTTTCTATTAAGTATCCTATCATGCAATGTGGTTCCACTCCGAATAATCATTAATACTGTAACCCGACAGCATTAACAAACCTAATCCCAATCAGGCGTAGGTAGATCACAGGATTTGTCAAACTAACCAAGGCACATGATGCAGAACTCACATTGGCTCAAAGCCACAGACAGGAATCTAATATAACATGAACAACGCTTGTCTATGGGGCCTCTAGTAATATATTACAAATGGGAGTAAGGTAAATTCCCACAACCCAACTGCACTCAAATCCTTTAACAACCTATAAAATCTATAAAGACCAAGACATAAATAAAACACACTTGGCCTCTTATACTTAATTCCCTCCATCTTACAATTATTCTTCATAATTAGTTTCAAGAATACTATTACACCAACATTAGTTTCAAACAAAAATATGAAAATGCTCAATCTTCTGAATCCAGCAGTCACAATGAATTCAATATTAAGAGAAGCTGTATACTTTAAGAACACAGCCCAACAAACCGCTAAGTTTCATGTCAGTTGCTATTACTCCCACACACCATATGGATGCCACAGAATTTCTGACTATCCTATGAATGCTTTACTGCCTCATTTGCATCAACTGAAGACATATTTGTAAGTTATACTGCAAAATCACTTGCACAAAGAATTTTATTACCATGGGGAAGCAGAAAGGAAAGATTTTAGTATTACTAATAATCCTAGAACAAACAAAATACCTAAAAAATTAACATGCAACTAGAACTTCTAGCGTGCTCTCCTGGGTAGAGAGGGGGAGCATCCTCAGACCCACAGTGCTATTTCTACACTGAAACAGTTGCATCTTAGTTAACAGACATGTTGCACAAAAAAAACCCCACATAACACAACAAGCTATCTAAAAAACTTTTGTTTTGAGTAACTAAAAGGCAGGCAGAGACTAAGGAACACTTATGGTTTAGGTCAAGGTGGTATGGAAATATTTTTCTCTATTATAGTCAACACTGGAAGAATCCTGCTCTTATCAGAGTAATACGAGTCCTCTACTGTCTGTTTTCAGTAACAGTCAAAAAAGGTTGAAAGAAATCAGAGCACACAAATACTTTTGCTTTTATTTGAAAGTTTTTTGCTTTGGGTTGTTTGGCTATGTTGCTTTGTTTTTTTTTATTTTTCTCCTTTCTTTTTCCATTGGGAGAGCATTAAAATTAACTGGTTTTCCCAAGGCTGCAATTTCTGAACCCAAAAATGTAGGCTTTATGCTATGCTTGAGTTCTAACTGCAGTTCACCTCATTAGGTGCAGAAGATACTATCTTATTTTTCTTACATAGATCAAAGCATGCCCAGTGTCTTAAACTGAAGCTCTCCCTTCAACTATACATAAAGAGGAAAGTGAGAATTAACACAGGCCTTCTCTAGAGTTGCCCCCCATATTACTTTGCACAGCTACAGCCCAAACCCATTTCTTTTGCCTTACTCAGTGTTGGAACCATATTATTAGGCACCTCTCCCTTAACTTTTCACAAACTCAAGAATCAAAGTCTCTAAGAATTTAAGTTCCTTTCTCATCCCCTATACCTTTCAAGACAGCTAGTCACAGACATTTAATAAGTCTTGATCCACACCCCTAAAACAGGTAATTCTGAGCTATGCATATTCCTGCACAGCTTTCAGCACACATCGCTTCCTCAGCTAACCGCAGGATATGCAATACCCTGAACTCACAAATGTTTCTTGCAACTGAAAAACATACATTCACCCTATTTTGACAATGTGAAAAATTGCAATATTTTTGATGTTCAGTGAGAAAAACCTGCATCATAAAGGAACAAGCAAAACTTATTCCAAGACAGAAGCCAAATTTCCCTTGACCTAGTTAAATAGGAATGAAGAGTCCATATTTTGGGTTTCCAAGAACTTTTCTTTCAAGAGCTCTGATTAAAAAACATTTCCACATAGAGACTGTCGCGATCTACTATTTACAGACAAAATGACTCTCCAGAGAATTACCATGGGCAAAGACAGGAAGGTTAGAATCAATTGCCACAACTCTGATTCTTTTATTCTACTGAAACCTGACAATGCTTTTTCTCAGCATTGCATCTGCATGCTAACATAGTAACCCCCTTCAGCCAAGACTTCAGGAGGCCAAACACTATGCTATTGTGATATTCAGATAGCCTCATAAAATTTATACTGATTATGATGTAAATGGTTACCTTAACCAGGCTCTAAGAGAGTCAACAATTTTACCTGAAACATATTCTCATCTCTGTTACTGCTTTGCTTAGAAGAAGCTGCACCTTTTGAACTTTCACCAGTCTTTTGTTTCTTTACGGGCTTTTCTGGAACTACTTGCTTTTTCCGCTTTGCCTTGAAGCAAGAATAAAAAAAAAAATCATGAACCACAACTCATTTTATAAGTTATAAAATAGTTTATGTTAGAGGTCACAAACTATTATTATGCAATACACATTGTCACCTTCCTCCTGTGAAGGCAGGAATCCAATACTGTATATTTAGATTAAAATTTTTAAAAAAAATCAAACAAAAAAATCTTCAAATGAGCCTATTTCTGTTTTCAGTGACGTTTAAGATAATAATTTGGCTTTAAAGAGAAATTAATTAGATCAAGATACATTTCAAAAAGCCTACTCTCTCTGTGCAGTAATACTGTCAGTTTTAATTAAAATCTTAAAGTCTGGTAGAAGTTTCACTATCCTTTCCAAAGAGTGCAATGAAAAATAGGGAACAGCTAACAACTCTGAAAAAAAAAGCAAATAAAAGTAGATAAGATAATGGAGATAAAATCTGAAAAACCAAATCCAAGTGAAGATTTTTTTTTAATCGCAGTCCAATCTCTGTTCATAGCATGATAAATGAAACAATTTTAAAACATTCAGATGATATCACCTTTAAATCAGATTACTTTGCTGGCAGATGCTACAGAGCATGCTACATTACTACTAATGGTAATATGGTAATCACATCTGCCCTAAAGAAAGAGTAATACAAAGATACTAAAATTTATTCTCACCTGCTAGAATCATATTGTAGATAACCTCTTTTAAAGACAAACAGCTCCAAAAAATATGGGCAGTTGTCATAGAAAAAAAAAACAAAACCAAAAGCAACCACCTTACTGTCCAATGAAGTTGTTTGTTAGACTATGTCTTTTCAGGAATACATTTCCTTAACAACTACAAAAACAAACAAAAAAAATCACCAGACCATTTTCTCTTATATTAAGATTTCACAAAACACCTAATTTGCCAAGTGCAACCAAGTCGCATTTGAACCAATTCAGTAAATCAGAGTCTCTTCACATACTGCACTAAAAGACCCAATGTCTGTGCATTATCACCTAGCATTTCTTAAAAAGATAAACTGACTGTTCAGTTTTTGTTTGCAATGACTGATATATCTATACAAATTTATAAATTAAATAACTATTAAAAATAACTAAAAACATTCCATTTATAGCAGTTAACTTTAAAATTATCAACTCGAAGACATTTAGGTTGGCTCAGTTTTTAAGTGAGAAACTAGCTGATGGTATTACAGTAAGACTCTAAAACAGATAAAAAGAACATGTGAACAAGATAAGCAAGTGGCACATGGATGACAGGGCAAGTGGAGGTTTTTGGTTTTGACATACAAGTAATTCAGATATCAAAACGAAGGTGGGGGGTGTCCTCAAAATTAGTTCAAATTCTTGTCACCAGGGGCAGCTTATACAGAAACCTTCTATCACTTGCCACAAAGCAGCAAAGAACTCCAGAAAGCTTGTGGCTAGTATATTACTATACAGAAAACCCTGAAACAAAATGCAACTTAAGAAAAAAGTTTACTGCAAAGGAAAATGTATCCACCCAAATCATAATCTTGAGGGGTTTGAGGAGTGGGTTTTGTTTTGTTGGGTTGGGTGTTTTGGGTTTAAGTGTCTGATAAATCATATGGAATGACGTGCATTTTGTGACATAACGCTCAGCTAATTCCTTAATCCCAGTCTGAAATACAACAGTTAATACAGTAGTTATAAACTGCATATAATGTTCACCTTTTTGTCAACTTCACTATCTGAATCACTGGCAGATGAGCTTGAAGACACAAGTTCCTTCGACTTAGGCATTCTAGGAAGAGAAAGGTAACATGAGAACACTATACAATTAATACATCCTGTTATAGCTAGAAAGCCATTTTCAAACTTGTTTGTAAAGGCTCATCTTATTCAAAACCCTCCTGAAGAGTTTCCTGCCTTTTCATATAAGCTTTAATACACATCGTAGATGTGTTCTCAAACACCCTTCCCTCTTATAGCTCTTCCTTTTTTGCTGCAACTACCTTATATGCAGTGTTTTAGATTCTGAACTGCTTACAAAGGGACAATTTTTCACCTGTGTCATATACCCCTGGGTATGGTAGAAACTATAATGAAAAAAAATACAATACAAAACTGTTCTCCAGCTGAATTCTCAACATTACATTCATAAATATAAACTATTTAAGGCCCCAGCACTATATATATATTCTTACATGGCCATTTTGCCTAGTTGAAATTGCAAGTAACAGCTGCATAGCTGTCATACAGGAAGCTCAAGTTCCCATCATTAATACAAAAGGGTGAAAATATCTCAGTTACAGAGAACTACAGTACTGGAATTAATATTTCCACTGCAGCTTTACCACATCAGCCACTAGAATCTATTCATTTACTAGACAAGTGGACATTCAACTTTCTTTGAATGCATGCTGCCCTGCATGCTTCTACATCTCTCTAGTATGCAAACGTGATTAGATAAAGCAGTTGAACACCTTGCCTGCTACTAAAAACTCTTTCTAACAAATAAATAGCTCATTTGTGATTTCAGAATAAAAATAAGCATCACAGGGAGAAACTGTATAAAATAAACTAGCTAGAAAAGGCTAATATAATATTAAAGAAGCATACCTCAGGAAAGAAAAAGGAATAGCAGTGTTTTTAAATTGGCAATGAAATAAACCACACGCAAAAGAAAAGATGGAGTCTGAATAATGCTAACAGATCAATGGTGGTTCTAAAGTAGAGTAAATTCTGTCGTAATAGTTTGGAGCACAAAGATGAAAGCTGTAGCAGTGAAAATGAAGCAGGGTATGGAAAGCACACGTAAGCCACGCTACAGGATGGAGGCAGAGGAGAGCTGGAACAGGAGAATGCAAAAACAAGCAGGGCAATAACATGAAATCGAGAAGCCTAACAAGAAAAGTCAGATACGGGGGGGCGGGGCACCTGCAGGGGATAACTCCAGAATCCGCATCAGGAAGAGGGAGTAACAATATGGAGGAAGGTGGGGGCGAAAACAGAAAGAAAGAGAAATAGGGGGCCTGGACGCCCCTCAGGAGAAACTAGTAGACAGAGCGTGAGGAGACACCGAAGCACTGTGGAGAGCAAGGGTGGAACGAGACGGAACAAGCGAAGACGAGGGAAAGAAAGAAAAGAAGCGAATACGAACTAGGAACACCAGGTAGGCGGATGCCAGCCGCCATTTTCCTCCCCTTTTCCTCCTTAGTACGACTCATGTTGCCCCTCAGGGAAAAGGAGCGAGGGCAAGAACACCAAGGTCCTCCCAGGGCAGGGTGGTAACAAGAGGGATGCAAGTTACCGACGGTGAAGGACAGAAAAGACAACACAACACACACCAAAAAACAGGTCGGGGGTCGTCAGCGGGCAGGGCCTGATCCCGGTGCGGGGTGAATGGAACCGGGCGGTTTCCACCGCAATTTTCTCCCTCACTCAAATTCTCTTTGTCCCCGCCAACACAGCAGTGGCTCCTACTCCCCCCCCCAGGCCCGCTCCGCGGCGGAGCATTCCTCTCGCAGAATACAGCGGGCACTCGAAGAAAAGGGGAAGCCTCATCACACGGTTAACCAGCGCGCCTCTCCTGCGCCAGGCCAGGAGATGCCGAGTCCCCTACAGCTGGGGATGGAGGATAGAGAAAGTAACAACAGCCCATCCTAAGCACAAAAAAAAAGAACCCAAACGCTCACACCTCACTCCGGACGCAGATCCCCTCCACCATAAAAGAAACAGAAGCAATGTATCGCAGAATCCCCGCCCTTGCCCTGCACCGCGTGGAGGGGGCAGGGAGAGGTATTTAAAGGGAACGCGTACCTTTTTAACTCGTTCCTACCTCCCCCGCTCTGGCTAGGAGAGCAGCAAAAACATGTCTCCTACGGAGCTAGTCACCTGCATCGCGCCAATGAATGAAGTCCTGTGGGGCCGACGGCAAGGCCCTGCGTGGATCCAGACCCCGTCGGGACTGCGGCCCCGCTGAGGGGAGGCCTGCCCTCCACTGAGGGTCTGTGAGAGGTGACTGAGAGGAGGGTCCTTATTACCTAAAAGGAACCCTTAAAAATAAATCTGTAAATCGTTGTTTTCTTTTGCACGCTGCAGCGGTTCCTCGATCTCATGTAGAGCCGCCTCGCCAGCAGCTGTGCCCTAGGGAAGGAGAGGAAACAGTCTGAAGTGGTGCAGCTGCATTTACTTTGCATATTGAAACTACAGCACGTGAAGCGCTGTTCAGAAAAGTGCCGGTTGCCCTTTCTGTCACCGTGTGACTTGCGTTTTGTTTTCTTCCTGAGAGGCTTTGCGTTTGGGCAGCAGGTGAGCCTTATGGCTACTGTCTTCGCAGTCACCTTGGGTCAAGTGGACGTCTGAACTGCTGGAGAAAAAACGTTAAAAAAATATATCTCAGTTTCTGTTCTAAACACTTACTTTTCTCTCCAAGTAAAAACCCTTGAAAATATAACCTGACAATCTTGCCTACTTCTGCATCATGTTTACACCAGAACACTGCATCATATATGCCCTGTTCTGCCATTTCCTGTGTCAGGATTTGAGGGGTGGTAGGATTAGTTCATCTAAACAGGTATGCAACAGCTTTTGAGATTAACCAAAATGACACCTGTTTGGAGGTGAAACAGGGATTAAAAAAACCTAGCATAAAATGTTAACTATATTGTTGCTAGCTTTTGAATTTGCTGAGACTTTGCAAAATGTAATGTAATGTAACTGTTTGCAAGTGGGGCCAGCCCAAGCGGTGGGCAGTTAAGATAAAAAGAGGGCTAGAGCTGGCTTCTGTATGTGCAACCAAGATAAGGGAACTTGATTGAATGGAGAAGCAGCTCGAAGCACGTGAGAAGTGCTTTCTAACACAGAGGGGTGGGGGGAAGCAGAACCTGGACATAAGGGAGGGTGAAGAAACATAAATCTACAGAGTGCCTGTAATAGATAATATTTGGACCCAACTCCTTAAAAAGGGCTGAATTTTGTATACCTGGTGGACACGTATTTGGGGGCATGTGCCTTCTGTGTGACCCTGGCCATGGTGAGGCCGTAATAAAATTGTGCTTTACTATCAATATCTAGTTTTTCTTTAAATCAGAGGGGAGGTGGAGAAAGGGTCCCCTGTCCCCATCTTTATGAAAGGACAAGACTTTTAGCAGCCTTTACAAAGTGCAATAGGCCAAGCATGTTGGAGCTTGAGTGGTTTCATGTTATGTCTTCCATGTTACATATTCAAGTCTGTACTTTCTTTCAATTTATGACAAGATTTAGTAATATTAAAATATTATAGTCAATATAACTTCACACAAAACTAATGCAGCCAATCATTGTTTGCTTATCACTGTGCCAATAGGTCATGTAGTTGTGCTGTAAGTGTGGCAAGATGGATGCAAATACTTTAGATACCCATTATGAGTTTAGTTTAGTCCTTTTCTCATTGTTATTACCTCTAGACCTGTGCTTTTGCTACCATGACAATGCAAGCTTTTTGTAAAAACTGTAAACATACTATCAGAACTAGGACATGGACTCTAGTCCCAATCATAGCTTCAAGATAAAGCTGTTGTTGGTACAGATGGTAGTGGGGTAATGGGTGATCAGTCTCTGTAGTTCCAAGAACAAACACTTCTTGATGAAGTGTTTAAAATCAAACATCTTGAGCTTTCTAAATTTCAAAGATCCCTGTTCATTAACATGAGCAAGGATGATAAACATCATGTTTGAAGTTGGAATAATCCTCAAAAGTCATCATGAGCAGCTACAAGCCTATTCTGGTTCTGGCCAGGACAGGGTTAATTTTTGCAGTAGCCAGGAGGGGGCATGGCTGGGGGGCAGGAGTAAGGGAGTCACTTACAAGGAGAAGGGATTTCTTCTAGTTGGTAAGCTCATGGAGAGAGTGGTTGGGTAGCTCAGGTTCAGAGAAATCATGTGTGAATCGTTTTGCATATCTTGTACACTTTGTTATTGATATTGTAGCTGTTATTGTTCATTTTCTTATCTCACTGCTGTTTCCAGATGTGGTGGGCTGACCTTGGCTGGACACTAAGTGCCCACCCAGCCGCTTTATCACTCCCCTTCCCAGCTGGACTGGAGAGAGAGAATAAAATGGAAAACATCTCATCTCGTGGGTTGAGATAAAGCAGTTTACTAAAGCAAAAGCAGAAGCTTGCATGCGCAAAAGCGAAGCAAAAAATAACAAGGTTTATTCTCTACTTCCCATCAGCAGCGATGTCCAGCCACTTCCCAGGAAGCAGAGCTTGAGCACATGTAATGGTTTCTTAGCAGGCAGCCAATGGAAACAACGAAGGCCTCCCTTCCGGCTCCTTTCCTTAGCTTTTCTATCTGAGCTGATGTCATGTGGTATGGAATATCCCTTTGGCTAGTTTGGGTCAGCTGGCCTGGTCGTGTCTCCTCCCAGGATCTTGCCCTCGATTGGGGAAGGAATGTTACAGCACTGATGCTGTGCCAGTGCTGCTCAGGAGCAGCCAAAACACTGGTGTGTTATCAACACCCTTCTAGCTACCAATGCAAAGCACAGCACTGTGAGGGCTGCTATGGGGAAATGAACTCCATCTCAGCCAAACACAATACACCAGTAAATTGTTCTTATCTCAACCCGTGATCTTTACTTTTTGTGCCTCCAATTTTCCTTTCCAGCCTGCCACAGGAGAGGGGGAGGGAAGACCAAGTGAGTGGCGCATGGGTTTCAGTGGGAGTACTACATTGGGGAATACCATTCCTAAACCATGACTGCCTTATTTGGTGCCCAGTGTGAGGCATGAAGGGTTGAGATAACAACAGATCTGCCCAGAGCAGGCTGGAAACAAACTTGATCTAAGCATTTGTTGTATTAGGTACAGAGACACTGGTCACAATGTTGCTTAGTCTGTTCATGTGGATATGGTACCGAATCTATATAAATTCCTGTATGTGCTCCTTGCAGTGCTCTTTTTCAGAGCAGGGAGAGGGATCTGGATTGCTCTGTTGATATACTATGGGGTATCAGTTTATGACATGACAACATCAAGGGTAATGAGGGCCATTTGGGATGTGTATTCAGTGTTGCTCTTCTTCCCTTACCTCGGGCACTATCTTTGGGAGTCCATTAATAATCGTACCCAGTCTGCGGGGGGAACGGGGGGAGGATGATTTTCCTCAGCTGTTCACCCCCTTTTCCTCCTTCAGGCCTGTTACAACAGCTTTTGAGAATTTTGAATTTCCTTTGGATGTTAAGGAAAGCACGGTGTGGTTGCTAAGCCTGCCGGGTCTCCTCAGTGTGGTCTACCCCATGTTTAGAGTGAAAAAAGAGATTTCTACAGAGGTTATACAGAGATCTCCCACGAGGGTGGATAGTCATGAGTGGCAGGGAATGTGGGACAAAATGGTCCAGCTTTTGAAGGATTATTCTGCTCCAATGATGTGGTAGGCTGACCTGGTATTCTCTCAAGGATGATCTAGTAGTGCACCCAAGCAGATGGAAAGCCATGGAGAAAGGTATCCAGTACCCGAGAAAATTAGCTGTGCTGGAGGAAATCTATAGGGATTCAAATAATGAACAGTCCGCTGTAGATCCAGATGAGGTCCAGTGCACATAATCCACATGGCAGAAGTTTGTACGGAGCACGCTATTGTCATACGGCATCTCATTGGCATTGATGTCAATGAAAAAAGGAGAACAAACAGTGCTTCAGGTGACCACTGGACTGCAGCAATATGAAGATCATCTTTTTTCCTCCCTACCGACCTGCACCTTGGCTGAGGAATCACTGCAGAAAGATTTGAGCAACTTAGGGAGGAAATGTCCCATGTCCAGCCATCAGGGACCAGGGTCTCTACTATTCAGAGCAAGCGTCTCCCTGCTCTAGAGAGAGGGTACACACCATGAGGTAACCTGTGGTTTTCACCTGCATGACCACTGTGCTAGGTTAAAAGTAAATTGGTGGGAGGAATGAACCCAGATCAAGAGACATTACAAGTCAGAGTTACAATTTACTAAAAAGATTACAATAAATACAATAATGCAAAGAGAAATTGGTTTTAACCCACAAAAACCAGATGTATAACTCAGCACCCTGGGGCACGAACAGAATGGTGTTCACAGTCTGTGCTGGTTTAAAGGTAAACTGGCAGGAGAAACGAACCCGACACAAAAGAGATTATAAGTCAGAGTTACAATTTAATAACAATATTACAATAAATGCAATGGCACAAAGAGAAATTGGTTTTAACCCACAAAACCCAGCAGTATAACCCAGCCCCCTGGGGCACAAACACAATGGTGTTTTGTCGCCGACCATGCCTAGGGAGGAGACTGCACACACCAATGTGATGTAAAGCAAATCCCAAGTTTATTCAAAAACACAGGTATATATGACCTCAAGTGACCCCGCCCCAGGTGCGGTGGTCTGACTCCAATTGGTTGAGGCTGGAAACATGTCCTTTTAAGGTGAAAACGAAACCTGTAAGGTGGTCCTTCAGACCCACCTGCATAAGGGGCTGCAACAGTGTTTGTTAACACCTGTGCTGAGACCCACATGGTTCCTCCCAGTCCAAAGCAAAAGGAAGTGAAAAACCTATTGGTGCAGATGAGGGCTGCAGTCTGGTGAAGAGTGATGGTCTCCTCCTATCGAGGTTCTGCTCCTCCTCTGGATCCAATCAGTGGTTCCAGAGGTCTTCAAACACCAAGATTATATACACTTAGGTCTAGGTGGAAATACTGTCTTGGGTTGAGCTGGCAAAATGCCAACTGTCCAAGACAGAGTGAAAAGAGAAGAAGAGGGAGGGGGGAAAAAACCTCCAAACTAAGTTTATGCTGAAACTAACTATATGTATTCATACGGAAAAGAGAAAATTAAGAGAAAACTACAATATAACACACACAAGTTAAATATAACAAGAAATAACTTCCCACTCCCCAGTTAATACAAAGTCTATTACTCTAGATCTATAAGTACTCCAAAAGACACCTAGCAAGAAACAGAAAGAGTAACAACAAAATGTTTCTACTTCCCTGAATTCAAACAAAATGCAAGCAGGAGCAGGGGCCTAGCACAGTAGAAGAGCTGTAGCACGTTCTTCTTCTACTTCAGCCATGGTGGAACTGAACAAACGCCTCCCACTGCTGCACACATATCTTAGGTTTGCGTCATCTGGTATGAAATATTTCCTTGGTTACCCAGTCAGGTGATAGCTGTCTCCCAATCCACATAGATTCTCTGAGCCTGCTAATGTGAGGCCTAGCTAAAACCACTTCAAACGCCCAGTACCTCCCCCAGGGTGGGGAGTTCCACAATTGGTGATCTCACTCTGTGAGTCATGGGGTATTTTTGGAACTGTTGATGGCCCATGTCTTAGGTTAAGCTGGCAAAATGCCAACTGTCCAAGACAGAGTGAAAAGGGAAGAAGACACACCCCCTCAGGCTGGGTGTGAAGGTGCTAACGACTCCCTGGAGGGGAGTTATCACAGCTGAGTCATTGGTGTGAGGACAGAAACATCCTCCTGTTTCCCAGGGTTCTCTAACACCCAGCTTGTTGTCTGAGGTGTCAGGTGTGCCTTGGGCAGCTGCTGTAAATGATCCATTATTAACAGCTCATCAGAAATGACATAGAGGGTGTAGAATACACAGTTTTGGTTACACCCACATAGTGATAAGCTGGTCCCAGCTGCTGTAACTAGGACACCATGGAGATGACATAAGGAAGTGGGATGGAAAACTGACCTCTGCCCTAGCAGCACTGGTATGTGAGTTGAGAGGAAGAACAACCACCGCAGGAAATTCTTCAAGGATAAATGCCACTCCACTTTCCAGTGGGCAAATCCTCAGAGAGAATAGGAAGTCTGATGTTACTTTTGATCTTCTTGAAGCGACCTCCAGTTCATCATATTTACAAGAAGTGAGCAACAAGTACTATGAGCAGAACTAGAGGGGCCCTGCCTCCATCCATGTGGAGGAAAGGGACAATTGGATCTACTGGACTGTGTGGATTCGATGGCCTGGCACATTAGACCCACAAGAGTATAAGGATTTAGTTGACACCAGCACACAATGTACTATGATGCCATCGAGATATGTATGAGCAGAATCCATCTCTATTTCTGGGGTGACAGGGGGACCAAAACAGCTGACTGTACTGGAAGCTGAAGTGAGCCTGACTGGGAACGAATGGCAAAAATACCCCATTGTGACTGGCCCAGAGGCTCTGTCAATCCTTGGCAGAGATTACCTGAGGAGAGGGTATTTCAAAGACCCAAAAGGGCACTGTTGGGCTTTTGGGAGAGCTGCTGTGGAGACAGAGGAATTTAGACATGAATACTTTTCCTGATCTCTCAGAGGATGTAATACTCCAGCCCCAGAGCTGTGGGCTCTGCTAAGAGTATTACTTTAATATTTATATATATATATAGGGTTCTTTAATACCTTTTGAAAACGTCCACAAAATAAGCCACGGGCTTGTATCTAAGGAGTTTCTTTATTAATTTAGGGGAGAAAATAAAGGAACTTAAAGTAAGAAATGTCGGTTTTTTGAGCTCCCCAGGTTCCGGCGCGAGAATCAAAGACATATCCTCCATAGGAGTATGATCAGCGTTCTGATTTATTGTTTACATTACACACACACATATCGCATATTCTCTCAGTCTACGAATAGTACAGGAATATCATTGGTCTATGGCTAGGGCGTGCTACCAGCTGGATTGGTACTTTTCTCAAAACTATGCCTTTCTGTATCAATGTGTTTACCTGCTTCTCCTGGCAGCTGCCGCATTCTTTCTATTGTTTACTGCTCTTCTTGAAGCAGGCTCAAGGATACAGAGGCCCCGTTTCCCTTTCCATGGCCTGGGCTGTGCACAAAAACTTCTAAGTTGAAATTTCTTCCAACAAATCCCCTTTTTTCTTTTTGCACAGCTCAGGCCTGGTTGATTGACTTTACCACTAGCCATTTTATACAACTTAAGGCACAGATAAGCACAAGCAAGCAGATTACAATAGTAGCTAAACACACAACACCTTGCTTAAGTGAATCTTGTAACCACCCGGTAATGCCCAGCGATTTCAGCCAATCACTGAAAAGAGAAGTTGAAACTGTCAGTTGTTTGAAACCTTCTTGCAACTGCTCAAGGCTTTTATGTATGGATTGGGAATGATCAGATAGATTCATGCAACACATTCTTTCAAAGTCTTTGCACCCATGTCCTTGAGCTAACAGCAGGAAGTCCATGGCTGCCCTATTTTGCAGGACTGCATGCCTGACGCCATCTACATCGGTGGTCAATTCTGAAAGGACTTTGGATGTTATGTTTAGTTCTTTTGCAGTCCAGCAGGCTAATCGTCGAATCATCCGTAAAGATTTCGAAGTACATATTCCAGATATTATCAATGTGATGATATTGACGGGAGTGCTCCAAAAGGTTACCCTGCTATCACAGTTTGGCCCTAGTTGGTATACTGATTGTTTACTACGTAATGCTTTGGTGCGATTCCATAAGGTGTTGTTCAGCATTTGAGCTATGGTAGGCTTGAACAGAGTAAGCTTACCAAGATAGCAAGGGCTTCTAACTGGATTACTGGGGATACCAGGCCATGCTCTATCTCCGCAAATTAAAAACAGACCTTCTGGCAAGGCTAGACCCATAGTGTTATTCCCCCAAACGTTGGAATACAGAAATTTTGGAGGACAATAGCTGTTTTCTCAAACCTCTCTATAGACAGGAGACCTCGGTGATACTGTCCGCACAGATGACAATTGAACTTTACTGGACTTCAGTAGGGTAGCAGTCTTTTTATTTCCCTTGAACAGCACATCACCAAAACCTGGGGGGGCTGATGCCATGAAGTCTAACTCCTGGGGTTCTGCTATGGCTCTATTTAATGACATAATTAACACGCCTTGCCACCAAGCAGTGTAATTGTACGCAGATATTGGTTTGGTGGCCTTGGCTGTGGCATCACGCATTGTGCACAGTGTGTCATTCCTTACATATCCCTTAAACCATTTTGGGGCAAATGTTGGGACTCCTATTAGGCAGGTCCTAAACAGGTCTCTGGGTGTGGCCATAGAAAGACAAAAGGAATCTTCTCCAGTCTCCTTAGCAATAGTAACCTAAATGTTGTTATTAGGCTCTATTTTGTGAAGGATTGAGGCTGTACCGGGACTAACACACACAGCAGATATATACAACAGAAGCAACTAACAATTTCCTTACCCATTGCGTCTAAAAACAAACTTACTTCAACTACTCTAATTAGGATATTACAGGAAGTTGTGGATGCACTTTAGAACTTAGACAGGCTATTCTCAAAAACACTCTTCACAGAGGCTACCCTGGACGGCAACTGTTACCAGATGCTGAATTCCCACACTCCACCCAGTCCCCTATGACCAAGGATCTTATACAGTCACAACAATGAGGATTCCACTCGAGGGGCTTAGTAGAGCTGCGGGTTCGGTTACGTCTAGCTGCCGTCCTCCTCGTTGCCGCTTGGAGTGTGAACAGGCTCATGTGAAGATGGGGCAGCAGGAGCAGATCGAGCAGCTCAAGTCCATCTGCAAGGCATTTAAATTCTTCTGGTAGTTCTTTGGCCTTTTAAAGACGCATTCATCAGTCATTACAAACATCAGAGAATAGATACACACACACACACTGTCATTTTGACAATTTTCTTTTTTGTAATTGTGCCATAAAAAAAATAGCAACAATAGCTTTCTGCAGGGCCCTTGCAGAAGACCAGTTGCACTTGGAGTTAACTACAGCACAAGTGTCACAATTACAAAAAATCTCCAATTTAGTTTTCACTATAGATAAAAACTTTTTAGTTATAGTCCATCTATAGTCCATTTTGAAGTAATTTGTTTAGCTACTTTTATTTATCATTCACTCTATTATTTAGTCTGTCATTCACTTTTACTGTCACTCCTCTCCCCCTTTTTATTTTTCGAACAAGTAACTTAAATGCTGCTCTATTTGCAATGTAGCAAGGCTAACTCTAAATAGGAAAAGTACCAGTTAACAACACAGTCAAAGCTATAAATGTAACTTTACTCTAATGACTTAAACCTTTACCAAATTAACATTACTCTGCAAACTTAATTAACACTCTAACTCTTAACTTATTCTGCTCAACATCTTAACCCTTTAACAAAGTAAAAATATTATTTTATCAGCTTAACAAATTAATTGTCTTAACAAAAGAAAAAAACCAAACATTATTCTATCTGCTTAACATCATTATCTGTAACAAATGAAAAAACATTCCTGCAGGCACTGTCATCGATGCATCAAGAAAAACTTAAGAAACCTTAACAGAAATATAACAACACTACACAACATTATTTCTATAAACTGGTCTTATGTTGCATTAAGTCTTATGTTCATAAAAACAGATCTTAACACTTCTAAGTCTTGCAATTCCAGTGTTACTTGTGGTAAATATGCATTCTTGTATCTAAAAGAACATGTCTTAACCAATTTAATGCTTTTTAATTAAAACCATTGTTTGTTTTAATTCACTTTTGAACCTTAAAAAGAGCTTGTTTTGAAAATGCTTAAAACTAACAGATGGAGACACATCAAGCATCACCAGGCGTTATGAATCTTGAATCTGAGGGATCAAACCTAAAGCTTTAATCAGTCACTGAAGTTCTGTAATCTGATCTTGATACAGTCAGAGGGAACTGACTGTTCCGATCCATTGCTGACTTCAACCTGTGGAGACAAAAATAGAAAATTTTCTCCAAATTATTAAATGCTTAGAACACTCTATAACCATTTAAGAAAAGCCAAAAATTAACAGAGAAATCAGTTCAACAGATCTCTTCTAGGCTTCTCTGCTGCTCTCTGAATTGCTGGAGAAAGATGCTGCATTTTGTCTGTGCATGATGTATTGTAAGGCTGTGACCACAGGGCATCAGGTGCCTGTGTCCCGTTGTCTCGAAGGCAAGCTGGGCTGATGTTTGTTAAAGCGAGGTCACTCAAGCTGCTCTCTGGTTAACCGACAGGCTTGCAGACTGTCAGGGGTAAGCTGAAACCACAACAACCAGAGTCCTTTGCAAGACTACATTACCCAGGGGTCTGTGCAAGGAGCTGATGTCGTATGCAAAGCTTCACCTGTCTAACTACAAAAACCACAATGCCTTGCGAGACTCGCGCATGACAGAGAGCTCGG
The DNA here is from genome assembly GCF_047495875.1 of Pithys albifrons albifrons. Classification (NCBI taxonomy): domain Eukaryota; kingdom Metazoa; phylum Chordata; class Aves; order Passeriformes; family Thamnophilidae; genus Pithys; species Pithys albifrons. Next base: position 7,353,479 of record NC_092483.1, on the reverse strand, counting down.
TGACGCACACGAGGGAGCTCACCCCCCTCCCCATTGGAGAGGGGGCTGGCCCTCCCATCCCAGAGCAGGAAGCTCCATTTTCAAACTACGCAGGAAAAATTCTCTTGCATCGGAAAGCTGGAATACAACTGGCAGCAGGTGTTGCAGCCTCCACAGATGAAAACGAAGCAAAACAGAGTTAAGAGAGCAGTTTTTGGCAACTCACGGCTTTTTGCAGGCTGAAGAGAACTTGTGGAGTTCAGAGACCATACAGAACAAAGCCCACGTGGTACGATCGGGCCGTACTGTCCTTTGCAAGTACAGATCCGTGTCCCATGTCCCGTTCTGTGCTGTCTTTCTTTCTTTCTTGGGATTGTGGGCAATGCAGGGAGGGGCGGCGGGAGGGGAAAAGCGTCAATCCCAAGGCAGTGAAAAGAAAACAGCAGTGGGCGGGAGCGGCGTGGGGCGGTCGGGCAGCAGTCCCAAAAGCGGCGAAAGCCGGAGCCGCAGCGGTGTTGGCCAGGGCTGAGGGGGTGAAGGGGCGGCAGCAGCTTCCCACAGAGACGGGAGCCAGACCCGCAACGCCCGCTCTGGGCCGGCGAGAACCAGCAGCAGGAGCGAGGGGAAAGCCAGCGGTTGTGCGCGACTTCTAAAGGTGTCCCCCCCAGGGTGGCTGCAGCGGGGGCTGCAGCGGCGGGAACAGGAGCCGATCGTGGCTAGTACGGAAAACCGCACCAGTCCTTTCGGCTTTTACGTTCCGCCACGCGTCCCTTGCAAGTTCCCTCTTATTTCTGAGTTCATACCAGAGGTTCTTTCTCATGGCTTCCCACATAAATAATGTGGGTGGGCTTTGGAAAAAACCTTGCTGTTTAGCCCATACAACGAGCTTTGTAAAGAATTGTCCACTGTCTGCCTCACTTCGCTTAGCTAGTATGCCCAGCAAAAGCCATATCGCAGCAGCTGTCTTGGTTTCCATCTTTTCAATAAGCCAAGACCCCCGGTAGGAGGGAGGGAGCGACCCTCGCTTTTGCTTACCGCGGTCCGTGCACTTCGCTCCGCATCAGCCTCTCCTACCCCGCCTCTTCAGCGTGAACGACCAGCCCAGTTCCACCGGTACCAATCTCAGCTACCTGGTCCAGACTCCGACCGACATGCGAGAATCAGCAATTACCGCATTTAAGCCCGCGATTCTCCACCACTTAAAGTAAGAAATGTCGTTCTTTTGAGCTCCCCAGGTTCCGGCGCGAGAATCACGATGTAACCTCCATAGGAGTATGATCAGCGTTCTGATTTATTGTTTACATTACACACACACATATCGCATATTCTCTCAGTCTACGAATAGTACAGGAATATTATTGGTCTATGGCTAGGGTGTGCTACCAGCTGGATTGGTACTTTTCTCAAAACTATGCCTTTCTGTATCAATGTGTTTACCTGCTTCTCCTGGCAGCTGCCGCATTCTTTCTATCGTTTACTGCTCTTCTTGAAGCAGGCTCAAGGATACAGAGGCCCCGTTTCCCTCTCCATGGCCTGGGCTGTGCACAAAAACTTCTAAGTTCCAATTTCTTCCAACAGGAACTTAGCAAAGGTTCAAAAGGACACTACACAAGTGTGTTCAGTTGAGCTGGAAAAATACCAACTACCCAAACACAGAGTGAGAGTTCCCCTCACCCCACCAAAAAAAGGGAGAGAAAAAAAAACCCTAGAACTTAAAACAGGTTTATATATTTATACAGAAAAGACAAAATTAAAAGTAAACTACAGTATAACACACACCTACACAAGTTAGATATAACAACAATCTCCCACTGAAAACAGATCCCATCACTCCGGATCCATAAAGCACCCCAAAAGACACCCAGCAAGGAAAAGAAAGAAAATAACAATGAAATGTTTACTTCCATGAACTAAAACAAATGTGAAGTGGCAGTGGGGCAGCAGCAAGGCCCACCTCAGCAGGGCAGCAGCACCGTGTCCTGTCTCTATCTCGACCATGACAGAAACTGAGAGAACTCTTCTTACTCTACTGTATTTATACTTGAGGTGATGTCAGAATATAGTATGGAATACCATTGGCCAGTAGAAGTCAGCTGTCCGCTGGCCTAACCCAGCTCGAGTCAGCTGATAATCCGAGGCTTACTCTGAAAATTAAAGCCTAAATTTAGGCCTAGCTAAACCCATAAGAACAAGCTAGACAAATGTTCCACCACAATACCAACTTAGCACATATTAATCAACAACAACCAAGGAAATATTCAATCAATTCACCCCACTTAAATCCAATCCCTCCAGTTCCAAGGCACCTGAAGCATCAAGTAAAGGAGTAAAGAAAACAAAATAGAGGGAGCAAGAAAAGAGAGAAGGAGAAAGAGGGAAAGATAGCTACCACCAAAACTTTGTGGAAGACCAGATTTTCACGCATCCAGAGGGCAGGGCCACAACACGTGCCACACCTATGCTTTTGGTTTTATCCATTCTGGTCTCTATAGCCAAACCCCAAGGCAGGGCCTTTGACCCACTGGCCACTCTGGGGTCCCAGGCCAGGGTAAGGGGCAGTGTTGTCACCATCCCTGCCAATCTGAGCCTGGCTTAGGGACTCCAGAAGGTGTGGTGTGTTATAGTTTTCCCAGGCTGTTTGTGACTGACAGCCACTCCAGGGATTCCCCGTATGGGCTCCAGTGGCCTGCCATGAGGCATAAGATACCACTTCACATCCGTGAGGTACGACCCATCTCTTCCCCCTCATACACACACACGCACACCTCCCACAAGGTGGTTCTGACTCAATAATCACTGATCTGGTGTGTAACAGAGGACCTTTCTGCTGTGGGACTGCTGAGGTTTGAAGAACAACAGGTACTAATGGCTACCACAACAGTACACCACTGACAATACTGCACCAACTGAGATTCTGTGACCCCCATCCCTGAGATGATTTGTGAACTGGAGAGCTAGGAAGTGGTCAGCAAGACTCACTCACACTTCAAAAGCCCTATATGGCCAGTGTGTAAGCCCAATGAAGAATAGAGACTGACAGTAGACTATTGTGGACTGAATGAAGTCCCTTCCACAGATTGTACCACTGATACTGTGTGGCATAAGTGGATCATGCTGATCACACAGCGAGCTTGAATAGGAAACCACAATTGCCCAGGGATCCTGGAAGTCATCACAAACTGGCCCAAAGGCAAAAATTTCAGTATATCATCAGAAGAGGAGAAGAAAGTGACACATGCTAAGGAGACCCCTCCATAAAATCAGCTACCAGAAAATGAAAAGCGATATGCTCTCTTTACTGACGGTTTGTGGTGCATTATAGGGATACTTCCAAAAAAATAGAAAGCTGCTGTATGGAGTCCTACACAGCAAGTCACAGAAGCTATTGAGAGATAAGGTGGATCAAGTCAGGTTGCAGAGCTGAAAGCCATCCAGCTGGCTTTAGACATCACTGAATGAGAGAAACGGCCAGTGCTCTACCTCTACACTGACTTGTGGATTGCAGAAAATGTTCAGTGGGAGTGGCTGGAACGATGGGATAAAAACAATTGGCAGCGCAGAGGTAAACCTATCTGGGCTGCTGAATTGTAGCAGGACATCACTGCTGGGGTAGAGAAGTTGGCTGTAAAAGTGTGATAAATATAGGACTTAATTCATGTCAAGAACATAACGAGACTTCTGTGTAGCTTGATGCGGTAAAGATTCAGCAACATAATGTCTATGAGCTTATCAAATAATGTATAAAAAGTAGAAAAAGAAAAGAACTAAATTTAATAACTAAGCAGCCTTTTGAAGTAAAATAAATACAGTGCAGACCAAAGATAATCTGAGAATACCTAAATACAATAGAGAAGTAAATCCAATCAAGATAAGGAAGAAGCACCTCAAGACCACAGATAAGGCTTAACTAACAAGATTGTCTCTAGTTAAATTTTAAGTTAAGAATCACACCGGAGAAGAACCCAGCCCCATGACCACCAAGAAGCAACATGCAGAATCGGATGAAAGGATCTCAAAGCGAAGAAAGAAGAAAATTTATTGGAACTGGTTAAAAATAAACCTGCTTTAACTGTATAAAAAAGGAGCTTGCGAGCTCAAATGGGTGTCACTGATGGAGCAGAGACTCCCAGTGCACCCAGCACTGCACTGTTTACTCTCTAGCTTTCATTACTTATAAAATTAAACTACCCTTTATACCAAATGATTGGCTATTTGGTTGGTCGTTTACAACAAAAGTACACCACGTAGATGCACATGTACCTAAAAGTTGGGCTACTGAAGAACATCGCAACAACAGACAGGTGGATCGCACTGCCAAGATTAAAGTGTCTCCGGTGGAGCTGGACTGGCAACATAAGAGTGAATTGTTTCTGGCTCAGTGGGGCCTCAGGTCATCAGGGAAGAGAAGCAACATACAGATGGGCTTGTGATCGAGGGGTGGACTTAAACATAGACACTATCCCCCAGGTTATCCAGAACTGTGAGACACGTGCTGCAATCAAGCAGGCCAAGTAAGTACAGCCTCTGTGGTATGGTGGGTAATGGTTGAAATATAAATATGGGGAGGCCTGGCAGATCAATTACATCACACTCCTGCAGACCTGCCAAGGCAAGCGCAACATGCTTACAAATGGTAGAAACAACCACTGGATGGTTGGAGATGCACCCTGTGCCTCACATCACTGCCCAGAACACCAGCTTGGGCCTTAAAAAGAAAGTCCTGTGGCAACATGGTACCCCAGAGAGAAGTGAGTCGAACAACAGGAGTCGTGTCAAAAATAGCCTCATACGCACCTGGGCCAGAGAGCACAGTATTGAGTGGGTGTATCATATTCTCTGTGATGCACCAGCCTGTGGGAAAATGGAATGGTACAGTGGACTGTGCTGACAGCACACCAGCCCTCCTGCCCTGTAAGACATCTAGGATGGATAGAACCCACAGTCATGGACCAAATTAAGTCAACAGACATCTTGGAGGGACAGCCACTGACTATGGGAATGATACCTGTTGTGGGGTGATAGCCCTGATAAACTCTTGATGAGTTGAGGGAAAACATCTCAGCCCCCTGGAGGGGTGCTCCCAGAACCATTGTCAGAGGACAAAGACATCCCAGTGGCTTTCCCCAAATGCTAAAGCCAGATTGATAAGATTGACAAAGAGTGGAGCTGTTGTGAAGATGACATGGCCGTCCTTTGAGATATCTTCTAGATATAGAGGGAGCCCTTCAGGCCTATGCTATCTATCACCCCAAAACCAGTTATTGACTAAAGCCACCCAAAACACCTAAGAGGAAAAAAAAAGGTATAAAAGCAATTGGGCATGAGCAAAAACTGGGGAGAAATACCATCGACTCTGCGGAGGTAGCTGAGAGCTGGAGGTGCACCTGAAAACATCTAGGATGAGTTCATATAAACATTGGACTTGTGAGATATGGATTATAACCAATTAAAAGTTGTGGCTTGATGGTGTGAGGTTCAATTTAGCCAATAAAATGTAGCTTTAACTCTATATAAACCGTGTGCTGTGTGTAATAAAATGTCTTCACCATAAACCTCATAGGCTTGTCGAGTGAAGTCCTTTCCCTTTGCAGAAGATTGTTTACTTTAATACATGTCTTAGAGATGCAATCTTGTTTTATAACCCACTGAGGTTTTTAAAGTATAGACTATGAATTTGATCCTGTGAGCTAGTAGTAATGTAAATAGATGTTATGTAATGGTTCACAAAGTCACCAAAAAGCATCAGGTTCTCATTAGGAAACTGCTGAGGGAAAGACTTGGATAATGCCACTGTGGATTTTTTCACAAGAAAATGAGAAACCTTAATTTATTTATTTTTCACACTTCTGAAAAAGGGACCCTAACCTATAAAAGGATACAGTCCCAGAAAATAGATTCTATCCCTTCCCCATATAATCATATAATCTTTTGATTTTGTATTAATTTTGTAATTTTTAGCTAGGCTTGTACTAATTTTGTATTTTATACTAATTTTTTGATTTTAGCTTTTGAATCCAATCTTGTTTAGCTTAGTTGGTGCTAACATATATATTATAGTTATTTTAACCATGCAAAGCTTTAGATAAAGAAAACCTTGAAGAAACTTAGCCTTGCAGCTGCAAGGCTGAGCTGTAAGAAATAAAGACCTGTCTAGATTAGAGGCTTAAATCTGTAAGATTGTCTAGTTAAAAAAGAAATATAGAGCCAAAGAGATTAGAGCTCATTAGAGCTGCTAGTCATCAAAAGTGAACAGCACAGGTGCTAATACATGCCATGAAGAAAGATCAAACAACGGACACGTGAGGAAGACTTCTTAATGACCCCCCCAAAACTGAAGAGAAGACCGCTCCCCCAAATTAAAAGGACACTAGATGGCAGTCTTGCTCCACAAAAAAGCCAGCCAGATCATATCGAAGAAGTTTCTGACCTCATCACCGCGTGAACACCGGGGGGTGGGGGGTGGTGGGGGTGTGGCTTTACGTGTAATAATGTATTTATACGCCAAAAAACTAAATTTCGGCGAACATGTCTTTGGTGGGGTTACCTCCCATGTTCCTGGTGCCGAATTATTAAAAGGAAGGACTTTGTTCGACTCTACTGGATTTAATTCTTTGAATCAGTTTATAAGTGTGACTTCTCATAAAGTATGTTGTAATCCTTTTAAAGTGACATATGCACTGAAGATTTTTATATGCAAAATTCAACTGAAAAAGTAATCTGAAACTTCTGTTGAAATCGCAGCTGAATCTGTGTGGTGGCAGCCTACGCGACACCGAGGGCTCTTTTCTGCGGACGGGGGCATAGCCATTGGCTGAACTACAACTCCCAGCGGCCCTTTACACATCTCGCGCGTGCGCACGGCCTTGGGCTGGCCGCACTGCCGTTGTCGCTGTAGGGGTGTGTGTGTGGGGAAGGGAGTGAGCGAACGCGGCGGTGAGAGTTGAGAGTTCAGCCGCTGTTGTCGCTGCTAGCTTGCACTCATGATTCCTATATGCCCAGTAGTTTCTTTCACCTATGGTAAGCAACGACGCTCGGTGTTTATATGTGTCCGTACGCGGAGGGGAAGGGGGGGTGGGGGGGGTGGGCGGGGGGGTGGCGGTGATGTGGAGATGCGGCCCGCGCGCGGGGCGGGGGAACGGGGATCCTGACGCGCCATGTCTGACCTGGCGCTCGCGCGCTTTTTCTGTTCCTTGTCTGTCCCTTTCTCTCCCCGCCTCCTCCTGCCGGGCCTCCTGTCATGGCTCCGACCGTCGCCGCCTCTTGGTTATCTTCGCCACAGTGCCCGGCCGGCTGGGAGAAGATGCCAAAATGGCCACCGGCAATTACTTTGGATTTACCCATAGCGGGGCTGCTGCCCAGTATAGGTAACCACTGCGACCCCTCCCTGCCCCGCCCCTCCCTCTGTCCTTGCCCAGAGTCGCTTCCCTCTTCGCCTCTGGTTTTGTGTCCCTGACCGCAATCTCCCCGCCCCTTCGGGGTGAGTGCGCGGGTCTGCTCCCGTTTCCCCGCCGTGTGGGGGCTGCTTGTGCAACCCGCTCCTTCAGGATGGTTGAGCTTGGGACCCTTCTGCTTATCTGCCCCGTCCACAGGTGTATTTTCTTATCCTGGTAATGGTGTGAGGGTGGAGAGGTGGAGCCGAACACCACGGAGGAGGCAGCATCAAGTCCCAAGGCTCTTAAATTAAAATGGCCACTTGCGGTCAACAACACCAGCAAGTTACCGTCTGCTGCCCCTGGGCCCTTCTTCAGCGAAGATGGGGCTTGCTCCTCAAGTCTTTGCCTCACCCTATGTCAGTGTGGGAGGATAGAATCGTTTTTAACACGTGTTAAAATTACACAAACCCAACCTATAGGAGACTGGGTAGATAAGGGAAGAGCACCAGAAAATGCAGGGGACTGTCCCATTCCACAGAAGCAGTTATAATTAACGTATCAGAAAGTAGAGAAGGTGCTTTCAGAACCAGGCACCTTTTAAAAAGTTTTCCTACTTGGATATCCAAGATCAGGAGCAGGTCTTACAGTGGAGCTCAGGGACCTGTAACCATACATTTTGTATAGATATGCTGCCTTAAAATTTTGTATCTTTGTACTCTTTGTGCATCCAGATTGTGTATCAGACTGTTAAAAAGTAATTGGTAGCATCTATTGTCTCACTTTCTGAAATAAAATTACTTAATTCATTAAAACCCACATACAATCAAGAACATCTTCACATTTTTGGCTTGTGTCAGAGTAGCACCTTAAAGTTATAATAAAGACCTTCCTTGATTCCTAAGTTTTGGTTAATGAGGAAAATAGTAGAATAAAGCAAATGTATGAAATATCAGGAATTATTAACAAACAAATGCAGATGTGTGCTACTGTTAACTAGCTAATCAAAATTGCATACCTGACATAGTTTCAGGAATATACAGTTTTATGGGGATCTTGGAATGACTCCCAATCTCTTCTTTTCTGGAAATGGATATAAAATAAATTGTTTCATTTGCTCCAATGTATAATAGTTAAAGGAGAGGATTAAACTTAGCTCATCTTTTTGTTCTCTTTTAGATTAGGTGCTCACAGTATGTTTGTTTTATTGATTGACAGTTATCGTGAAATTTGAAACTGGGGTATGAAGGAGTTTCTAAATAACAGAGGATTTTTGGTTTTGTAAGTAAATAAACAATCTTTAAGTGAATAATAAACTGAGATCCATATATCTGTAATTTTGGAGATTAATTTTTTTAAATTATTATTCCTTATATTGTGGAACTGAGGTGGTCTGTAGACTTAAGAACCTGAACAACTAATTTGAAATTTCCTTAAAACCATATAATTAGAATAAAGTTCGAGTTCAAAACTGTTTTCGTAGTTAATCCTAAATGTGTTCTTGAGGAAATGGAAAGACTGACTGAAAGAAGCTTTTTCTTTTGCTATCACAACATATTATTTCATTTATGTATCAGTAAAAGACTCTGTATCCTTTAAATGGTTTGTATATTTACCAGGTCTGGAAATGAAGAGACAAAGCACACAGTGTTAAAGCAGTCTTTTCATAAGAATTAATTTGATATTTTGAGCAGAAAACACAGGAGTTAATCTCTAAAAGGGAGTATATCTTAATGACATCGTTGTTTAATGAGAGAAGCATTAGCTTATGCAAATACCAATACAGAAAATTTCTCTGAATATTGCAATACCTTTGTGCTAGTAGTGGTATTTGGCCTAGGATTATAAACCTGCATGCAATGCAAGACTCTGTTACTTATTTAAGTAACTATTTCATCTATTTAGGAGCCTGAAATGTGTGAAATATAGTGATACTAGTCCTCTTTGTGTGTATGTGTGCATGTGTGCATGCGTGCGCTCTGTAGGCCACCTGAAGCACTGTGTGTCTATTCAGTTTGACATGGACAACCTAATATTGGCTTATTTTCCATGTGTAAAAAATATTAGTGTTCTTGATGCAGTGCTGAAGAAGAGGTATAGTTATGCTTTTATTTTGAAGTTGGCTGACTGAAATGTGGGGACGCTGATGGAGAGATAGGGACACTGAGAAATATTTGAACAGAGAAGTGTGCAAATGTGATGGTCTCAATTAACCTTGTATTAAGATTTTGGTTTCTGTTAAGAAGATAAAGAACTGTTGAGCATCTGAGTTTCATCTTACTGATGTTCATACCATGTACCTGCTCTAATGAGACAGGTCACAGATGGGAGATTCTTGGGTAGTTAGGAGAGAATTGTTAACTTTGAATTGCTATCAAGTAGTGTGAATATTACTGTGTGGTGAGCTTTCACAGGTAAAGGCAATTATAGCACTTACGGTTCAGAGCCAATCACAGTGCCTGTGAGTTTATATTACGATGCAGTCTTCTAGGTAGCCATATGAAAGTGAACTCTAGTAATTATAGCTAGTAAATATAGCTATATAATTATTCAAGTGCAGTATACAATGTTACCAGATGTTTGAGACTGGTGCAGAACAGCAAAGGAAGGTGAAATGCTGTGGATGCATAAGTTGGCTATTGAGAATTGCTTGGTGGTGAAGTGTTTTTTTCACATTTGCTAGTACTTCTAATTAACTTTACTTTTGTCTTCAGTGTCTGCCCCAGTTACCTTTTCTTTAACTAGATACCAGTTTCAAAAGTATTTGGTCTTTCAGAGATAATAGGGCTGTAATCCACCCAGGTATACTAGCCCAAGCTTCAAGTATCACTAAACATAATTCAGACCTGCACTGGTGGACAACAGGAAGATAGGGACAATACTGAATAGGCCTTAAGGTTTATTATGAAGCAAAAATGTGCCACTAGACTTAAACTTACATTAAGAAAAACATTTATTCATCTTATAGTACTGTATTATATGCACCTTAATCCCAGGGTCATGGGTTTGAGCCGCACATTGGGTGTCAAAAAGGACACTCATGGTTTAACCTCAGCCAGCAACCAAGCTCCATGCAGCCACTCACTCAGTCCCCCACCAGTGGGATTGAGGAGAGAATCAGAAGGGTTCAAGCTAGAAAACTCATGGGTTGAGATAAAGACAGTTTAATAGGGAAAGCAAAAGCTGTGCAAAACAAGGAACTCTTTCACTGCTTCCCATGGGCAGGCAGGTGTTCAGCCATCTCCAGGAGAGCAAGGCCCCATCACACGCAACAGTTACTTGGGAAGACAAATGCCATGACTCCAAACGTCCCTCCCCCTTCCTCCACTTTATATTCTAAGCATGGTGTCATATGGTCTGGAATATCCCTTTAGTTAGTTGGAGTCACCTGTCCTGGCTGTCTTTTCCTAACTTCCCATGCACCCCCAACTTCCTTGCCAGTGTGGCGGTACAAAAAGCAGAAAAAGCCTTGGCTCTGTGCAAGCCCTGCTCAGCAATAACAAAAACATCTCTATTATCATCACTGTGTTCAGCACAAATCCAAAACAGAGTCCCATACCAGCCACTGTGAAGAAAGTTAACTCTACTCCAGCTGAAACCAGCAGAGCACCCCATGTTAAAATGCTTGGGGAATGAAAGTAATCATAGTTTTATCATAGGATTGATATACATATACCATAATGCTAAAAACACCAAATGCTTTCTTTCTGTGAATTTTATGCCCATGCTATCTTGAGTTACATTGCATCTTAAAGGATATGTCTTTTTAGCCAAAGGGATTTCAGTGAATAGGATTGAGCTGCATGGTGCTGATTCTCCTGTTCAATCTGTGTTAGTCTTTAATGCTATCCTAAGCATGCTGTTCTAGGGTATTTACCTAAGAAGCCTCCAGTAAGTTACTGCTGTTTATAAAAAGATTTTGATAGACTTGTTTTCAAACCATTGAGGTCCCACTCTCAAAGGACATATGCCAACATTAGAAAGGCAATAAGGAGTTCTGGGTTTGTTAATGTGGGTTGTATGCCAGTATTGCAGTTGACTTATGATGGGGAGACAGAGGAGGTGGTGGTAAGTGGGGAGGAAAGGTGCCACACAAATCAGAGGAGTCTGTCATTTTTAGGAGGGAAGTCTGCCAACTAGTTTTAATTTGCATCAGGCTCATGTCTTCAGGAACTGAGCACTTGGGGAAGCTTTTCTGTTAATGGTATAGTCCTTTGTTGTAACCTCAAAATGGATTGATGGTGGTAGGCTTAACTCTGGGGTGTTAAATTATGTGTAAAATTTTGTCTGCTACTTAAATGCAACAATGATAGATTAATGTGTAGTTACATTATTGGTACCTAGGAAAGTGAAGTAGTAGCTTAAGGTGGAAAATATGGAATATTTTAAGAATTAAATACAGTTTTCCATACTGGTGAAGTTTCTTTTCTTCTATAGAGAACTTGCCAATTTAAGCTTTTTTTTTTTTGTCGTTTAACATTTTCATTAATGATCTGGATGACTGGACAGAGTGTACCCTCTACAAGTTTGCTGATGACACAAAACTGGAAGCAGTGGCTATGAAGCTCAACAGGGGGAAGTGCAAAGTACTGCACCTTGGGAGGAACAGCCTCATGTACCAATATATGCTGGGGCCACCCAGCTAGAAAGCAGCTCGGCAGAAAAGTCCATGGGGGGGTCCTGGAGAACGCTAAGCTGAACTTGAGCAAACAATGTGCCCTTGTAGCAAAGAAGGCAAATGGTATCCTGGACTCCATTAGGCAATGTATCGGCAGCAGGTTGAGAGAGCTGATGCTTCCTATCTAACCCAACACTAGTGAGGCCACACCTGGAGTCTTGTGTCCAATTCTGGGCTCCCCAGTGCAAGAGAGACATGGACATACTGGAGAGAGTCCAGTGACAAGCCACAAAGATGAAGGGGCTGGAGCCTCTCTCCATTGAAGAAAGGCTGAGAGAAAGAGCTGGGACTATTTAGTCTAGAGATAAGAAGGCTCAAGGGGAATCTTGTTAATTTATATAAATATCTAAAGGAAGAGTGCAAAGAGGACAGAGCCAGGCTCTTGTTAGTGGTGCCCAGTGACGGGACCAGAGGTAATGGGCACAAGCCGCAATGCAGGAGGTTCCTTCTGGACATCAGGAAACACTTTTTAAGTTTTGAGGGTGACTGAGCACTGGCACAGGTTGCCCAGGGAGCTTGTGGAGTCTCCCTTCTTGGAGATGTTCAAATAGTGATTTAAAGAAAAACTAGATATTGATAGTAAAGCACAATTTTATTACAGCCTGGCTATGGCCAGGGTCACACGGAAGGCACATGCACCCAAGTACGTGTCCACTGGGTATACAAAATTCAGCCCTTTTTAAGGAGTTGGCTCCAAATATTATCTGTTACAGGCACTCTGTAGATTTACATCATGGAATTATACATTCTGTTGTTTATGTCTTATGTTGTTTACTGTTCTTCACCCTCCCTTATGTCCAGGTTCTGCTTCCCCCCACCCCTCTGTGTTAGAAAGCACTTCTCATGTGCTTCGAGCTGCTTCTCCATTCAATCAAGTTCCCTTATCTTGGTTGCACATACAGAAGCCAGCTCTAGCCCTCTTTTTATCTTAACTGCCCACCGCTTGGGCTGGCCCCACTTGCAAATACTTACATTACATTACATTTTGCAAAGTCTCAGCAAATTCAAAAGCTAGCAACAATATAGTTACATTTTAAGCCATATTATTTTGTCTTTGTTTCATTCTTCCCTTTTTCTTAGAACTATGCAAATGCTTTTGCATCAACTTTTGTATAGCCCAGAGTACTTGCACCCATTGTGCTGTATTCTTAATCTTCTACTACAGGCAAAGGTCGATGATTCTCAGGAAAATAGTTGCCAGTATTGAAATCAAAACTGGGTGGACCAGGAAGTGAAATAGCTGGGACAGTTTTTTTATCACTGGTGTTCTCCCGTTTTTGGCCACTTCTGTAATGATGTTTTAATCTTCATGGTGTCACATCAAGCGATGCAAGGTTGCTCTCACTCCTTATTCAGGTAGATCATCCTAAAAACTTAATAATATACTCGCTCTCCAAGGGAGGTGTTTGTTAATTTTGACAATTGCTTATTAAACATTTTTATACATATTCTTTCACAACTTACATGATTTTTAGGTTTGACTCATTTACAACAAGGCTGGAGTGAAGCTTGGTACTAATACAAATTTATTTTTGACAGATTTTTGCCAATTGTTGTTTTATCAAATGCTTTATTTCTCTTTGACCACCTGCCTGTGGTTAATATAAAGTCCAATCAATTTACATTTTAATAATTTCTCGAGCCTTATTGTTTCAAGTCAGGAAAAACTTCTGGCTAATTTGAGAAGATATTTGTTAGGACTAATAGGTACTGGTAACCTCTTTTCTTTGGCAGTTTCTGAAAAATTTATTTCCCAGTGTTTCTCTGGGAGGTTACTTTGCCAGTTGTCCTTATCTTTATTGCAAAAGCAAGTTTTCCCTAACTTAGTAACCTGGATTATTTTAGTGTATAAATTTTATTTTACTATTTGTTTCTTTTGGTGTTTATGCAATGCATTTGGTATTATGTTTCTGCTTGCATAACCTTTCTGCAATACCTTTTAGGTACTACTCCTTGTCTTGCTTTTAAGTAGTACGTTACCTTTTAGTTGAGCTTGCTGATTTTTTTTTTTAATTTTAAATTGTAATGTATTAGAGCTTACCTCTGTGATTTTGCCTTTAGGAATTAAGGATACAAGTCTTAACCTGGCCGTTTTCTGCTGCCTTTTTCGCTTCTTGATATGCCAGTGGATTGCCTTTTGAGGTCTTTTTAATGTGTGATGGCAAGCCTTTTGGTAGTTGGACAGCTTCAAGCAGTTTTAAAATTTCTTTCAGCATGCTTTATCTGTTTTCTTTGCAATGTGAGCAGTCCTCTTTCTTTCTATACTGCTCCATGGGTGTGAACTATGCCAAAGGCATACCTTGAGTCCATTAGTATGTTGATGTCTTTTCTTTTTTCTAATTTCAGAGCTTGGGTAAGCGCAATTATTTCTGCTTTTTGTGCAGACGTACCAGCAGAAAGTGCCCGTGCCTCAATAACATGGTCCATAGTTGTTACTGCATACCCTGCCCTACAGGTTCCATTCTTCACGTAGCTGCTCCCGTCTGTGTACCATGTTTCTGCATCAGGCAGCGGTGCATCTCAGCTGGCATACGTTGCCTCAATTGTTTCAATGCAGTTGTGGTGCACTGGTTCCCCCGTGGTCACTGACTTTTTGAGTTAGGACTCCCAAATCAATTTCCTGCTTTTCGTGTGAGAAAAAGTCAGAAGGGTTTGGTCACGTCGTCGGGGAGGCTTAGTGCAGGTGCTTGCATAAGTTCTTTCTTTAATTGATTAAAGGCTTGATTAGCTTTTTCTGTCCACGTTAGTTGTTTAGTTTTGTAATCCAGTATAGTTCAGGGCAAAAGGTATGTTGCAGATGACTTTTTTTTTTTCTGGTCTTAGCATCTGTTGTTTTTTTGAGACTTCACATCTCAGATAAGTGACTTTTATCTTAACAATCTGGGCTTTGCCCTGGAAACTTTGTACTTTTTTTTTTTTTTTAGTCCCAGAAAGTTTTCAACAAGCTTACAGTCTATTCAACACATTTTTCTCAGTCCAGGTAGTGATTAACAAAATGTTAACATACTGTTAGAGGACTCTGACAGCCCAGTCTATTCTCCGAGATTTTGCAAGTTGATTTTCAGAGACCAGGGTCTATTTTAAATGAGGTCCAAATGAGTTGAGATCGGCGTACAGAGAATGCAGCTGTTTCTCTGGGTAGCTGAAGCTGCATGCACTGCTGGACAGTAAGTAGGAGTCCCACTGAAACTCAGAGCGTGGTCTTGGGCCAGACTTCAGCTGTCATTGTCACAGTCCCCGAGGGTCTGCTTGTTGAACTACTTGGCTTGCATTTGAATTTTTCACTCAAACGCCAACAATTTTTAACTTTAGGGTCCAAAGGCAAGCAGAAAAGGGCATCTTTTAAGTCTAGAACAAAAAAATAAACATAGTTTTGTTAAAAGTGTATGTTTCTAGGTGGAGCTTTTAGTTAACTTATACTTACTGGTTATTTTCTGGGATTTTAACCTTACTTGTAACTTTTCCTGGGGTCCTGTCAGCTCAAGCTCATGGGCACTTCTCCTGATATTTGTAGCTGGATTAAAAACAAAACTTAAAACTTTGATTAGTTCATTTCCTGTATTTTACTATTTTACTGTTTTAACTTAATTTTTGCTTTTAACTTTTTTACTAAATGTCCTTTTAAAACAATTTAAAAAAACATTATACATACTTAAAATCTTACTTAACTTATAAATTTTATAAACTGTATCTCCTTTTTGTTAGCCAAATGCTTTTATAATATTTAAAGATACATTATTTAATTTTTAATTCTTATTTAACACAGAAGGTGTACAAAAGTTTAACCTTATGTTTGTTTTTTCTGGTTGTTGTTGTAAGCAGGGGTTTATGTGGTACAGAAGACCTGGTTTCTTTTAGTCCTGGTCCCATTCTGTCACCAGAGTAGGATTTTGTTTCTTTTGGGAGCATTCTCTTTTCCAGTGTCCATTACGTTTGCAAATTGCACATTGATTCGGTTTCAGCTTCTGATGACTTTTCTTTTTAGGATGTTGTTCAGGTCTTCCAGAGCCAGGGTCTCCCTTATCTTTTTCAATGTCGAAGAATTGCTTCAGTCATGTCTGTCTCGCTCTGTTTTTTTCACCAGCTGCTCTGTCCATCACTGGCCACTCTCGCAGTTCAGGACTTAGCATTGCCTGTGTCTCAATTTCACACATTACTTTACACAATACCAGCCTTAAATTATTTATGGAAACTTAATTTTTCAATTATTTACCGGTTCAATTTATCTCTAAAGTAAGAAGGCTTTAATATAATCTTATCTCTCAATGTCTTGCTGTAACTTTTCAGCCTGATCTTGGGAACAGGAATAATGAATACAGAACACAAATATATGAAAAAAACAATTACTACAAGTAATGGATCCAGGTTAGCACTTTATCAGCAAAGAGGCTAACAGGCTTTAAAAGTAGTCTTTTGATATCCAGACAATACAAACAACACATTCTCACAGACAAATATAGACAATATCAGCAGAGCCTTTTTCTTAATATTTCTATTAAGTTTATATTCTACAAATTTATCTAAACATACAATTTACACTTCATACACATACACTCCAGGGATGCCAGCTTACCCTTTTAACACACACTCACTCAGAGGTGCTGGTTTGTTAACACACAACAGGATTTAGAACTTAACACAAATTACAAACAAAACAATTACTCTAAACTTAGCACAGATATGTTTAGCGCTTTCATTCTTTTGTTAACGAAAGGCAGACAGGCCTGGAGTTTGTGGCCAGCAAACTTCAGGTCTGATTTCTGCAAATAAAATGGGTTAAAACTAGTTTCTTGCCCAATTAATTTTTTAAAAACAACAGAACAGATACACGTACTCATTTACAACCCATAAAACAGATACACATACTCATCAACAGTATTACACACACAAGGGCCCATAAACACATACACTCACAAACAACACAGTGTTAAAACTAATTCTACTTTGGGTGCCTTGCCATAATCTTGCCACTCTCTTTGACACTGGACGAGGACAGTGTTGAAGTCTAACCATTGCAGAACCAAAGTTCTGTTTCTACAATTTACTATCTTTTTTCAGCATGTTTTTCAGCTCTACACCACTGCTCCACAAAGGCACACACTTTTGTTCCTCAATTTTAAATTTCCCAGTGCTAGTTTTATCCCTAATCTTAGGTTAACGCACTGAAGTTGCTGGCCATAGATACAAATTATGAATAAACAAGGAAAACAATTATTACAGGTTGAGCACAGATTTAGCAGTTTCCCTTGCTGTAAGCTGAGAAGCTGACAGATCTGAGGTTTGTGGCATTTGCAAGCTGCTAGCAAACCTCCGGGTGAGGCTTCTTGTAAGCATTAAGCACCAGGGTTCTCTCTCTTTGCTTGATCAGTCCTGCAAGCCATAATACTACATAAACATACTACTACATAAACACTCACACATAGCATCCTTTGCAATACTCACAAACAGATACCAGCAACACTTATACTTGACACACACAAGGGATTCCCAAAAAGGTTTAAAACAAGTATAGAGACAATAAGTTACCAGACTTATAATGATCACAATCCTGAATCTAAGTCCAAAATTCAGTCATAAAGGTCAGTCCAAAAAACATCTGTCCGTCCTGCCAAATTCTCTCAGTCTGAGGAATTTGGTATGGCTTTGGTAGACCCTCTGCCTACCCAAAGCTCGCTGTGGCTTTTTGGTGGGCCCCCTCTCCACAGCCAAATTTCCCTGTGGCTTTTTAGTGGACCCTCTGCCTAGCCAAAGCTCCCTGTGGCTTGGTGGACCCTCTGCCTAGTCAGCGCTCCCTAAATCTCCTGATGGGTTTCCCCACTTAAAAGGTGCTGCTCCTTTTACTGCTAGCAAGCTTGGAGCAAGTGAACCTGCATACAACTTATGGTTACTTATCCAAAAATCCAAAACCAAAACCCTAGAGTACCTTGGTACCTTCCAAATCCCAAAATAAAAGAGTGCTTTACAATTTGTATACCTTTGTACAGGATCTTTGTCCACTCCTGTGATGATCCAGCTGAGCTTGGGGAATTTTACCAGAATGATGTCTCCCATGGCGCCAGGGGTTCCCAGCTTTGGTGGGTCTCACAGGCAGCAGAGAAGGTCCCACCAGAGTCGCCATATTGATTTAAAGAAAAACTAGATATTGATAGTAAAGCACAATTTTATTATGGCCTGGCCATGGCCGGAGTCACACAGAAGGCACATGCACCCAAGTACGTGTCCACTGGGTATACAAAATTCAGCCCTTTTTAAGCAGTTAGCTCTAAATATTATCTGTTACAGGCACTCTGTAGATTTACATCATGGAATTATACATTCTGTTGTTTATGTCTTATGTTGTTTACTGTTCTTCACCCTCCCTTATGTCCAGGTTCTGCTTCCCCCCACCCCTCTGTGTTAGAAAGCACTTCTCATGTGCTTTGAGCTGCTTCTCCATTCAATCAAGTTCCCTTATCTTGGTTGCACATACAGAAGCCAGCTCTAGCCCTCTTTTTATCTTAACTGCCCACCGCTTGGGCTGGCCCCACTTGCAAACACTTACATTACATTACATTTTGCAAAGTCTCAGCAAATTCAAAAGCTAGCAACAATATAGTTACATTTTAAGCCATATTATTTTGTCTTTGTTTCGGTAGCACTCTGGACATGGTCCTGGACATCTGGCTCTTGGTGGCTCTGTTTGAACAGGATTGGCCCCCTGGATGATCTCGAGAGGTCTCTTCCAACCTCAGCTGTTCTTTGAATCTGTGATTTTGACAGGGGAAATGTTAGTAGTCAATAGTTTTCTAGAAGACATAACATCTCAAGCTCAATTCTTTTTGTCATATGTTATCATTGTGAACATGGCTGTTTATCTAGACTTGAATAACATAAACATTTTGATAATGAGGTGTCCATGGTGTGCAACTGAGTAAAGAGAAGTAGATGGGTGAATTCCGCAAGACTGTGAGCCACTGTGGCCCTTTACACCCCAGAAAATCAGATTAACATGGAACTGAAGATTACTGTGGAGAAAAATACATGGTCACAGCTTGCTGCAATGAGCCTTATTTAGGAGGTTTAATACACTGGTATTTCATAATATGCGGCACTTTTTCTGATACTAATGCATCACAAGCATCAGTATTTTCCATCACTAATATCAGTAGAATTTAGTGTATGGTTGTTATTCAAAGTCAAGGGCGGTCCCGTGGTGTAATGGTGAGCACTCCGGACTCTGATCACAAGGTCGTGAGTTCGAGTCTCAGTGGAGACCGTACCAGGCAGTTAAATGCCTCCCTGCCATCCGATCCCATCAGATCTCGGATGCTCAGCAGGGTCAGCCCCGGTTAGTACCGGGTGCTGTAGACAGTCCTGAGGACTTCACTGTCACTGTCCAAGCTCGCTCGGCCGTGGCAGTGGACCTTGGGACTTAAACGGTGGGGCCAGTTCTGCGCACGCTGAGCCTCACCTAAAAAATCCACTGCGCAGGCTTGAAGGGCACACCCCCACCTGGGGAGAGCCCTTCCCAAATCTTCTTCGTTCGCGAAGTTTGGCCATACATACGTACATTTGAGTCAAAGCTCTTTTAAAAAACCCCACACTTTTCTCGTGCACTGTAATACAATAATTCTGTGTAAATAATTCATTCTCTTGATCTTGAGGTTTTTCGGTAAGATGTGGAAGATGAGAGCAAGCTAGGTATATATTGGGGTCTAAAACTTCTGAATAGAAGTGAGTTTATTTGGGAGGAGGGAGCAAAGAGCATGGGGAAATAGGGATATGCAAGTAGTTTAGGGCAGGTAGGGAGAGATGAAAAACGTTAGGTAAGGTGCTGGAAATGACCATTTGTAGTTGACTGAAACATATACATCTACAGAACCTGGAGCAGAACAATTGAGTGCAATGTGTAGCCTGTAAACTGGCTGTGTCTGCAATAGTAAAAACAGTGAAATAGAAATACAAGCTGGAAGATGAATGTTGAAGAATGTGTGTTGTTCCTAGAAAGTAGAAATTAAAGTTAGCTTGGTGGGGAAGCATTGGTACTATTATGATCATCTAAAGAAATAGGTGGGGTATTCTTTTTGAATGAAAATCTCTGGCAGAAGAGGTATTATTAAAGCAATGCAGCAGAGTAAGACTTGAAGCTTCCAAGTCCTTTGCCTGTAACTTCTTAAGTCAAAGAATGATGCTTATTTTGATAGTAAGTTAAAATACTGTAAGAATTGTAATAAGAAGTTATCTTGAATTGAATGTTCACAAACTGGGTTTGCTTTAAGTAAATGTTGGTCTAGAACTCCTTTGCTTTGGAAACTGAATCTTTTATAAACTAAGGAAAAAATTTTTGTCAGTGATAGTACTCGGACATTGGAACAGATTGTCTAGAGCAGTCGTGAAGATGAAGATCTTGAATTCTTGAAGATCATCTCCTTTCTTGAACATGATTGGAACCTGGCTGAACACAAAGCCCTGGGAAACCTAATGTAACTTTGAAATTAGCTGTGCTTTGAGCACAGGGTCAGAACAGATGACCTCGTAATCTTTATTTCAGCCTAAATTATTCTGTCACTTTTAAGCTCTGTCTAGTTAGTAAAGCCAGTTGGACTGCAAATCTTTTCACATGAAGAGCACTAGAATTCCTTGAACTCAAAGACGCTAATAGAGATATTAGAATTTATTTTGGGGAAGAGAAGAATTGATCTACAAAGAAAACTCTAAGGTACCAGGTCAATCAGTTAGCTTGTAATTTGGTTCAACTTTTTCCCACTGTTTTGGAGGATTAAGCTAAACTGAATTACTTTCTTTGTTGCAGTAAAAACCACACATGTGGTTTGTTACCATAGCTCATCTGACATACTGTATTTCATTGTTGCTCTAATAACTTGATCAAGTGCCTACATTTTTTGAGTCATTTATTTATTAAGTTTAAATACTTGATGTGGTGTAGTATGGAAAATTATTACTTAGGTAGAGATTAGTAAAAGAATTGTAGAGATGGAGCTAGTAGAGGTGGTTAGTAGAATTAGAGGAGTGATTATCAAATAGGAATAATTGCAGTGGAGTACTCTAGGGATTGGGCTTGAGTCTTACCTATTATTTATATTAGTGTGATGTGTCATGATATTTGATACAAGGAAAATATTGTCAATACACAGGTAACTGCTCTGAGGAAGCTAGACTGTTTGGAAAGAAAGTAGTCTGGAGCAGTGTGAGTGGCACAGCTGAAACTTCATCTGAAATGATGCATACATGTCTTGCCATCTGTAGTAAAGAAAGAATAGATAATACTAGGATAGGTGCAAAGAACAATTGCAAGAAAGATCAATGGAAGAGGGAGTCTGGCAAAATAGTCTGGGAGGAGGTAAGTTCATCTTGGCAAATATGATGAGGCACTAATCACCAAAGAAGGATTAAAAAGTCTTGTAAGCTGAATGAAGTTGACATAAAAATATTTTGATTATAAAATAATTACCTGAAAGTATCTGGTCATCTTAATTTTAAAAGTTTCTCAGTAAGACCATGGGGAGAAAAAGAAACATCATAAATTTATAAAAGATGTTGACATGAATTTCTGTAAGATAGTGTAACGTAATTTTTAAAAAGGAAGTAGCAGTCAACTCTAGAATAATTTTCTTGTAGTCTTACAAACTTGGTCAGTAGCTCTGCATGGTGTTGCAGAAGCAAGGGGAACAGATTTGCTAAAATAAACATGGTCATAGAACTCTATTAGCCTTAGAAATCAAATTATTTGGGCTGTTAATTCTATACCATGATAAGGAAGTTTGATACAAAAATAGCACAGAAGAAATAAAACTGTTAGCAGAATCTTGCTAATAGTCCTGATCATAATGATCACAATCTCTTCAAATATTAAATACTGAAAACTGGCCAGCAGCTTTTATATATATATATATATATATATCTTCTAAGAACAAAAGCATTTTCTTTGATAAACTGACTGATATTGTTACCTCATAATGTGTTGTGAACACTGTATTATATTTTGTAGTAGTAACTTAAGCACAGTTTCATGAAATTTGAGCCAAATTAATGCTTCCTGCGCAGCTCCCTGTTCTCTTTCTTTCTCCCATTATTTTCCTCTGCTTCCATATGTATAACTTAGCACTCAGCAGATTGTTTTGTGAGCTACAGCGTTTCTAACATTTCTACCACATGTCTTGGTTTGAGGGGAAAAAACCAAAATGTTTACCCACAAGCAGGGGAGGGGCCTCCTCCACGATAATCACACCACTCTTTATCAAATTTAAGAAAAGGAATTTTAATACAAGAAGGATAACTGATATATATATATATATATATATATATGTAAACAGACTAGTGCAACCCACTTCCCCAACACCACAAGAGAAAGAAAAAAAAACAAACAACAACAAAACCCATCAGGTTTTCCTCCAGGAGGAAAGTTATACTTAAGCAGTGTCAAATGTCACAGTCCGGCTGGCTGCGGAGTGAGTTCCCAGTAATTCCCAGTCCCTCTCCAGCGAGACAGACGAGTGGTGAGCTCTCAGATGAACTCTGTGTCTCTTGTCCCAGATGAAGGAAAAAGAAAGCTGAAAATGGGGAACCACCACGTGTCCTGCAAAAGCAGCTGCACACCTCTCTCTCTCCCGGGTCACTGCCCCGGCCGGGGCAGGCAGGCTGTGACGGTGCAGGCGGTGGTCAGTGCAGGCGGTGGTCAGACTGCAACTGAGGCCAGGATCCCAGATGCAGGAACCAGCAGAAACAGCAGCGGCGAGGAGAAAAACCAGCGTCTCAGCCAGAAGCCCCAGCAGTAGCCAGCAGAGCGGCTTCCCTCCTCGGCCACCACCACTCCCGCGTTCTGCTGAGCTAAGAAAAAAAAAGATGTCCCAAAAAAACAAAAGAGACAAACCTGCCTTCATCGAAGTGATCAGCAGTTAACTACTTCTTTTGTTAACTGCTGGCATGGGCAGTTAGTGGCAGGGGAGAGAATTTACATAATAATCCCAAACTACAACACCACATTAGAAAATGAGCTCAGCAAAAAAATAATCTCATAATTTTCTGCTAGATTGAGTTAAATTAGTGCACTGAATATCTTGACAAGTAGCAGAACTAGCACTAGGGATGGAATAGGATGGCATAGGCAGGTTTGGTATATGGGAGGAGGGAAGAATAAGAGTGGGGAGCAAGACTTTTCCTTGTAGGCAGTATTAAACTCTTAATGTGTTCAAGTGCAGTCTGAGATAAAGTCTGCTGCCTGTTTTCCCAATGTAATGTATTTTTAATAGATACATATGATAATGTGAATTGCCTCAGAATGTTTTAATATTTTATGCTTCTGTACTGTTAGTTATGTAGATAATACAGCCTAATTTTATAGATTGTCATTCACTTTTACCATCATAAAATAGTCTTCCTGAATTTTCTGATGGAGTCTGATTTCTCACTTTAAACTGACAAAGCAGAGAAACTGTCTATATACATCAAGTAGGAGGAATTGTTTCAAGCAATGGTGGGAGCTATACCAAAGCGGTTTAGGTCTTTTCCTTCCACTGTTTACGCTAAGAAGTTGAAAATTAAATTAACAACTCACAACCGAATTAAATTTAGATGAAATGCAAGTGGCTTTTTAAGCAAACAAGTGTCTAAGATGGGAAGAAGGTGGAGTCCAGGTGTGTAAGTCCAATAATAACATTTTCTCTGTGTGTTTCTGCTGTAAGAAGTTTTAAAAAAATATTGAAGTTAATGGGTTCTGCTGTAATTAAAATTACAAAATCAGATTGTCTTAAAAAATAAGAAATTATTAAACAAAAGGGAGTTATGGAAATGTGTGTTGCAAAAATAATAGTAACTATAGTTAAAAGGTGCTTTGTTTCTGATAGTTATGTCAGAGAGAATATTGCAGTCTTTAGGAAAAAAATAATTCTTTTGGTTTTGAGCATAACCATGATAAAATTCCACTTTGCCACTGAGTATGTTTGTTTCCAGTAAGATTTTATTTTTCTGTTTTCTAAAAGTTAGGCGATACTACCTCCTTGATAGGCATGGAATTGGTTTTGAATAATCTTTTAATAGTGCTATAGAGATGTGAAACTCTATAGAGATTCTTAAATATTGAAAAGCAGTACAGGAAGTTCACTAAAAATTTTATAATAATCACTCAACCCCCACCTTCATATCATTGTTCCAGATAGTGATATTTTGCCCAGTTTTCTTTATTTGTTTAAAAATAAAAATAGCTACTGTAGGCTTTTAATAATAATGCACGGTTATAGATCAGTATAGGACAACAATATTAGTTTTAGTTCAAATAATTAAGCCTTTGAAACAATCATTTTTTATTTCCACTGTTAATATTTACTCATTCTTATTAAATAGCCACACAATAATGTCCTACCTGCACATTTAAGAGAAGCAAATTAGTCTCAGCATGTGCCTGGAAGATTGTCAGAGCTCTGCTAGCAGTCATCTTGCTTGATTTGACTGTCTGTTCATTTGATGGTTCATGTTGTGAGGCAGTGGACTTCTATATGAGCGAGTGGAGCCAGGTTTTATAATTTTCAATTTTTGTGGGAAAAATCCCATATCAGAAATATTTAAAGTGTCTCTGCCTTAAATTTAAGAGTTCTGAGCAATTTTTCATGGAAATTCTCATTAATATGGTTTACTGAAAAACATCACGAAAGTACATATCAGTAATGAGCTCTCACAGAAAAGTAGTATTTTTCTTAATTTGACGGGTATATCAGTTTTATTGAAGAACCACTAAAACACTTAAAAACTTATTGGTCATTAAAAGATAACTGTGTAAAAGTTCTGTATTATTTTGAATTAAAGACTTGTGTTCTTTTGAAGCAGTGGAACACAACTACCACCACTCCTTGCTAAGAAGAAAGTCGTTGCCTGCATGATATATCTGCATTCACAGAAACTTCAAAATGATACAGCCTTTTTAATGGGGGTGGATGAGAGGCAATAAAAGCCGTTAAAGTGTATAATAGCTGTTCCAGGTCTGCTTGTAGAACAGACAAATATTAATCAAATGTGGGAGTTTGAAATGTTTAGGCATTAGCTTAGTATGTTGTATTAATCTAATTATTTACTTACTGTCTTTTTCCAATGTAGCCAGCAGCCAGCTTCGGGCGTAGCTTATTCCCATCCAACTACAGTTGCCAGCTACACTGTCCACCAGGCACCAGTTGCTGCGCACACCGTCACTGCAGCCTATGCTCCAGCAGCAGCTACAGTTGCAGTAGCCAGGCCTGCTCCAGTAGCTGTTGCAGCTGCTGCAACAGCTGCTGCTTATGGAGGCTATCCTACAGCACACACAGCTACAGATTATGGTTATACACAGAGGCAACAAGAAGCTCCACCACCACCACCTCCTGTCACTACGCAGAATTACCAGGTGTGTTTAAAAAAAACCCAAACAACAAACAATTACTTTCGTAATTTTTAAATGGTATGTTAAAAAGAGGAGGCCTATTTGGATAAGAGAATGTGATATTTATATTTTTTCTTCCATGAATCACAGCTAAAACTAATAGAATGTGAAGTGACTACAGTCTTGTATGGTGTGTATAGAAGATTACCAGCAGTAATACTGCAGGAGCTAAGATTTAGGCATTCACACATAAGCAATGAATTGACATTTATCTCCAAATGATTTTTTGTACTACTGCTGAAATATTTGTCTCAGCTAGCCTAAATGCTCAAATGGCATGTGGTAAAATGGGTCATGGAACTGATTTAGATGAAAAAACTGTTCCAATAAAAATTTTCACTGGGAGATAGAGGTAGTTCCCTTGTCAGATTCCTGTTTGCTACAGGAGCTCTAGCACCAAATGCAAGATGATAGAAGATTACCGTAGGAGAGGGACTGTCTTTTGGGTAGATTTTGGGTACCCTTTGTGAGACCACTGCCTAACCTTGTGTGGCTACAGGCTTTTATAAAAGGAAACTGTTGTCTGTTTTCATCTTGCTCTGACCTTTACTGACACTTCTTCATGTTGAATCTAGCAGTTGTCAGCATTTGAGTGGGTCAATTCAGGATAAGGATTCCACAGAAAGCTAACCAACTAAAAAAGGAATAGCAGTATTCCATGGGATTGACAGGCTTCTGCAGAATTTCCTTGATTCTGCACAGATGTGGTGCCAATGCAAGAGATGGAGGTGGGATCATGTAGGGCTGTGAGGAGAGATGTGATGGTACCTCAGACAACTTCCCATTCTGTCCTGGGTTGAGCTGGCAAAACGCCAACTGTCCAGGACAGAGTGAAAAGGGTTCCTCCTCCCCCCAACAAGCCAAGGGAAAAAAGAAGAGGGAGAGAGGGAAAAAAAAACTTCCAAAGCCAGGTCTATGCTGAAACTAACTACATGTATTTATACAGAAAAGAGAAAATTAAGAGGAAACTACAATGTAACACACACTTACACAAGTCATGTATAACAAGAAATAACTTCCCACTTCTCAGTAAACACAAATTCTACCATTTTAACTACAAATCATTCTAGAGAAGTTGGTTCTTCAGAGACAGACTTAAGCAGAGAGAAAAGCTAGGAACAAATATTTTACTTCCCTCAGATAACATGATGTTAAGCTGGCGCTCTGGGCTTGGGCCTCCCCATCCCTCCTGGGACAGCAGAGTGTCTTGCTGGGACCACAGCTGTGAAGCAACTGCAACAAGCCACACCCACACACCAGCTCTTACCCCTTTTGAGATGATGCAATATGGTATGGAATATAATATTATTGGCTAGAAGAAGTCAGCTGTTAGCTAGCTCAGCCCAGCTCAAGTCAGCTGACAATTCCCAGGCCTAGCTGAACTTTAAAACCTAAATTTAGGCCCACCTGGCTAAACCCATAACACATTCTTAAACTGGCTTAAATGTCATATGAAACAACATCCTGTCAGTGACTTTTATTCCTCTTCAGGAGCAAAGAAACTTAGCAGTACAAATCAGAGTGCTGCATCAGTTTTGCAGTTGGAAGATTTCAGTCTGTAGAGGTTATCTTGGGACTTATTTAACATAAGTGTTTACTCCAAAGTGTGAGAAGTTGCAATGCAAGGGTATATACACATCAGCAACCCCAGCCCTTTGTTTTCAATCAGACAGCTTAGATGCAGAAAGATGAGAGGTTTTACATGGCCAGGTAGTTTCCCATTAGAAATGTGAGCTTTATTTATATTTTTATCAGCTTCTTTGCTACATTACCATTTGTTAGTCAGTCTTCAGTGGATATGTCCTGGGTTGAGCTGGCAAAATGCCAACTGTCCAGGACAGGGTGAAGAGGGTTCCTCCTCCCCCCAACCAGCTAAGGGAAAAGAAGAGGGAGAGAGAGAAAAAAACTTCTAAAGCAGGTTTATGCTGAAACTAACTACATGTATTTATACAGAAAAGAGAATATTAAGAGGAAACTACAATATAACACACACTTACACAAGTTATGTATAACAAGGAATAACTTCCCACTCCCCAATTAATACAAAACCCATTACTCCAAATTCATAAGCACTCCAAAAGACACTCAGCAAGAAAGAGAAAGTATAAGAACAAAATATTTCTACTTCCCTGAATGCAAACATAATGCAAGCACAGGCAACAGGAGCAGGGCCCAGCATAGTAGAGGAGCTGCCAGATGTCCTCCTCTTAGTGCAGCCATGATGGAACTAACTAAGCCACTCACACACACTGGATTTTACCCCCTTTGAGATGATGTAGTATGGTATGGAATACAATATTATTGTCTGGAAGAAGTCAGCTGTTAGCTAGCTCAGCCCAGCTTAAATCAGCTGACAATCCTAGGCCTAGCTGAACTTTAAAACCTAAATTTAGGCCCACCTGGCCAAACCCATTACATGATATTTCTAGGCTGGCATTTTATGCACATGTTATCAAACTCTTATGGTGTGACTCATATTTAAAATGTGCATTTACTATGAGACAAAGGACATTGAAATAGTATCCCCTATGGTAGTTTTAGTTAGTCCTAGATGTAAGCCTTAATTTTAGTAGGCCCTGATAATCTGACATAGATTAGAAAGGATAAGCATCACCTGACTTAAGGAACCAAAGAAATATTTCATACCAGATGACGCAAACTGAGATATAAATACAGTAGAGTAGGAGGAGTTCTCTGAGTTCCATTATAGCCAAAGTAGAGGCAAGACATGTAGCTGCTGACTTGCTGAAGTGGGCCTTGGCTGCTGCCACTGCTACTTCGCATTTTATTTGAGTTCAGGGAAGTAAAACATTTTATTGTTATTCTCTCTCTTTTGCCTTGCTGGGTGTCTTTTGGGGTGCTTTATGTATCTAGAGTGAAGGAATCTGTTTTCAGTGAGAGGTAGAAAATTGTTGTTATACTAACTTGTGTAAGTGTGTGTTATATTGTAGTTTCTTTTAATTTTCTCTTTTCTGTATAAATATATATAATTAGTTTAAGTTTAAATCTTAGAGTTTCCAGTTTTTTTCCCTCCCTTTTCTCAGTGGGGAGAGAGGCTCTGATACTCTGTATTGGGCAGTTGGCATTTTGCCAGCTCAACCCAAGACAGCCCCTTGTAAAAATTCTTTAACTATTGTTCCTAATTTTATCAAAGCATTATCTAGATTCTAATTTGCATTTTTATTTGCTTAAAGCTACTATACTGTTGCTGTATATTATAAATTCCTTTGTATGGCTTTGTAATTTGTTTCATATGGTAATACAAATGTAGAAGTCTTTCCAGTAGCATGTTTACTCATAATTACAAGGTCATTAAACTAGTCAGTTAGTAGATGCATTCAGACAGAAAAGAGTCCCCTAAATTAAAGAAAATAATTCTACTTTACATAAGATGGATGGAAAAGAGATTTTATTGTTATATTTCTTTGCAATAAAAAGATTGTATACGTTAGTACACTTCAGCTAATGTAGTTAATGCCTTGCTTCCCCCCAGTTGATCAACTCTTTGTGCTTTGCTATAAATATGGTGAGGATGGGAGAATATATGTACATGTATATGGTGTCTTCCAAGCCCTCCCCTTCTAAGCTTACTAACCATCTCCTGAGTTCTGGAGGTTTCAAATGGGCTGCTTGCCTTGCCCTTATAAACTAGATATGGTTCCCCAGTGGAATAGTTGATAGGCCAAAAAGTAGATAAGGCTTTAAAAGTATCCCTTTCATACTTTCAGAAATATAACCAAGAAAAGTATTGTCGGTGATGGGATTTTTAAAGCCAATGAAGGGTCATAGAATCATAGAATAGTTTTGGAAGGGACCTTTAAAAGTCATCCCATCTAACCCCCCTGCAATGAGCAGGGGCATATTGAACGAGATCAGGTTGCTCAGAGCCCCATCCAATCTGACCTTGAATGTTTCCAGGGATGGGACATGTACTGCCTCTCTGGGCAACCTCTTCCAGTGTTTATCAACCTTGTAAAAAACGTCTTCCTTATTTCTAATCTAAATCTACCCTCTTAGTTTAAAATCATTGCCCCTTGTCCTATCACAACAGGCCTTACTAAAATGTCTGTCCCCATCTTTCTGATAGGCCCCCTTTAAGAACTGAATGGCCACAATAAGGTTACCCTGGAGCCTTCTCTTCTCCAGGCTGAACAACTCCAACTCTCTCAGTCTTTCTTCATAGGAGAGGTGTTCCATCCCTTTAATCATCTCTGTGGCCCTCTTCTGGACCTGCTCCAACAGGTCCATGTCTTTCCTGTCCTGAGGAACACACACAGGTGTATATGGACCTTCACCTTCATCATCCTTTGACTGGCCTTCTACATCCTCATACCTTTTGTACAGAGGCACCTGGGAGGGTGATGTGGGCAAGGGGGGATTTGCCTGCTTCCCCAAGCAAGAACTTGCCTCCATTCACCACTTTTCTTTGAGCTACTGCCTTCTGCCTGCCCCAAAGGAAAGATACAGGACTCCCTTCATAGAATCATAGAATTGACTGGGTTGGAAAAGACCTCCAAGATCATCAAGTCCAACCCTTGGTCTAACTCCAGTCTGTTTACTAGATCATGGCACTCGCCACATCCAATCTCAGTTTAAAAACCTCCAGGGATGGTGAATCCACCACCTCTCTGGGCAGGCCGTTCCAATGCCTGAACACTCTCTCTGTAAAGAATTTTTTTCTGATCTCCAACTTAAATTTCCCCTGGCAGAGCTTGAGCCCGTGCCCCCTTGTCCTATTGCTGAGTGCCTGGGAGAAGAGACCAACCCCCACCTGGCTAGAACTTCCCTTCAGGTAGTTCTAGACAGTGATGAGGTCACCTCTGAGCCTCCTCTTCTCCAGGCTAAACAACCCCAGCTCCCTCAGCCTCTCCCCATAGGGCTTGTGCTCCAGTCCCTTCACCAGCCTTGTTGCTCTTCTCTGGACCCACTCCATCACCTCAATATCTTTCCTGAACTGAGGGGCCAGAACTGAACACAGCACTCAAGGTGTGGCCTCACCAGCACAGAGTACAGGGGAAGGGTCACTTTCCTGATCCTGCTGGCCACGCTATTTTTGATACAGGACAGGCTCCCATTGGCCTTCTTGGCTACCTGGGCCTTGATATTGTTTTTTTTTTCTAGTCGCTTTTCCTGTCTCAGGGAGGGCAGAGCATGGTTCCATGTTTGTAAACTTGTGAATATATTGTGATTTGTGGAGATCTTTGGTGTTTTTTTCCTTCATAATTTAGAGGAATGTAATCTGATATAGTCATTATGAAAAACTAGTGTGCAATGAGTTGCTTTTTGGTAACAAAAATAATTTGGAAGGGAAAAAGTGATTTAATAGCATGAGATTAATTCCTGTATTATGTCTGAAAAAAGACCATCAGGGTTGTCTTCAGGCCTGAAGTATCTGTAAACATAAAATTAATTTCTTTAATGCATATATTAGTATACACCTTTTCTGTAAATATTTTTTATCTACTTAAGTAGAATAGAAGAAAATTCTTTGACTCTGGTAGTGGTTTTTATTACTCCAGATATATACTTAAGGAGAAATTTGATGGGTTTTCTTTTTTGAATTTTTAGGATTCCTATTCTTATGTCCGATCTACTGCCACAGCTGTATCTTATGACAGCAAACAATACTATCAACAACCAACAGCAACAGCTGCGGCTGTGGTTGCTGCTGCCCAGCCTCAACCTTCAGTAGCTGAATCATATTACCAGACAGGTGGGTGGCATAATTCAAACTCCTGTCACTATACAGTCTGTGTACTATTTTAATAGCTTAAAAATATGTCTTTGAATATTTCATGTTATCAGATTTATTTATTGTTTTGAAATGTAATCCCTGTCAATGTGTAGAAAAACTTGACGCATCTAGAACATTATTGTGACATTGCTATAAGTAACTATCTTTGAGGTTTGGATTGTTATTAATACACTCAAAATGTACTTCTAGGCAAACATTATTGCTGAAGTAGTTTGAAAATGTCAGTGGTGGGTTCAGATGATAACTTGGTTGAAAGACTTTTTTTAAGATTCTTTAATTAATGTATATAGTTCTTTATTTGTATCATAAATGCTACAAAGCGTAAATAATATTTACTTTTTTAACTATAATTAGAAATAATAGGAAAGTTTAGATGTACTTTGGTTTAGTGTGTACTCTAGTAAAACCATTGAACTAGAAGGTTTTTTAAAAACATGGCAGCATAGTTAAAAAAACATAAATCTGAGGCTTACTAGGTGTGAGCTGTGACACAATTAAACAGTTGTGTGATATGTGGTAGATCATACATAACCATTACTGTAAAAAAAAACACCAAAAGCCAACCAAAACCCCAACCAAATAAAGGCAAAACCCAACCAAACTAAAACAAAACCCACATATGTGTTTATTTCCTAACATATCATTAATTATCACTTAATATGGTTTGCATTTCATTCATCTAAAGCATATCAATGTTTATAAACTTCTGTTTTCTATCCTAATTAGCTCCAAAAGCAGGATATAGCCAAGGGGCAACTCAGTATACCCAAGCCCAGCAAACACGACAAGTGACAGCTATAAAACCTGCAACCCCAAGTCCAGCAACAACTACGTTTTCTATATATCCAGTATCCTCTACTGTGCAGCCAGTAGCAGCTGCAGCTACTGTTGTTCCATCCTATACTCAAAGTGCAACATACAGTGCAACAGCAGTTACTTACTCTGGTAAGAATTTTGCATATGATGCTGCTGGGATCTTTTTTATAGGAGAGGATTTAAATACTCAGAATTTTAGCAGTTTGTGTTCAATTACATCATAGTCTACTGAGAAGTATCAACCAGTTAAATCATAATAATGGCAAAATGTTGTTATGTATCTTTAAAAGAGGTCTGATGATTGTATGTGCCTATTTTGCTACATGTGAGAATATACAAAGTGTTAGCATTGCTGTGTGCAAAATTTTTTTGTGACTTAGTGTGAAGTTTGGAGACAAAAGATGGGGGATAGAAAAAATAAGGAAACCCATCCACACAAATATAACCCAGAGAAATTTGGAGCATGCTGCCATCAAACAGCAATTACAGAGACAAGGAGGAGCAGTCCAATATAAATCTTGTAGGTTTGGGTTGTCTTGACTCAAGGTGGGAGAATAGGTACTTGTCTTAGTTAAATGACAATATGTCCCAAGAGGCGGGACGGGACGTCCGATGAAGTAAAAGCCACCTCCAAATTATTAAATTTTTTTGAAATTACAAGACATTTGAGTGAAGTAGGAAAAATAATAACAGTTTTACTAAAAGCAGAGAACAAAACAGAACAAAACAAATCCAAACAATAACAGAAAAAAATGTCACCTAAAACCACTCTCTTAGTTCTGTGCTGCTGAGATGGTGGCACAGTCCCGACAGGGTCACATGATCACAATGTAGCTGGAGCAGAGTTGTGGCTGCGTGAGCAGGTGACCTGAATTTTCAGACAGGGGAGCTCTCAAGTCCTTTCAGCACAGCTGCAGCTGCAGCCATCAGAGGCCACAGGGTGATGGCAGCTGCGGCTGCTGACAGCAAGGAGGCGGCAAAAAATGGCAAGAGCCGTAAAACCATGGTGAGAGAGTAGCCCAACTGCACTTCTGCCTTTGTACTTTCTACCGGAATCAGAGAGAGTGAGTTCAGTAGTGCTAGCAAGTTTTATCCCCCTCAGTTCTCATGGCACTTCCCACTGGGACCCCCTCATCCCTCCCCGCCCCCACCCTGTGCAGAGATGGGGGAGATGTCCCTCATGCTCTCCAAAACTATATGATGATATGAAAAAATTCAACCAAAAAATCTCCTTCATTTAGCTAAACTACAACAGTGCTACAAAAAAAGACTTACCTCCAAACATTAGAAATCCAAAAAGTAGTTAAAGGTGAAAAGGTGTTAATTTTATGGCCAGATGGTAATCAACTGGCATATTATAGCTACCTTGAACTATTTGTTTTTTTGGTTTGTTTCCTGGTTATAAAGGGATTTTAAGACTTCATTGAAACAGAGCTTGATCAGAGGATTGAAATAGTTGAACCAGTAGATGTATAAAGTTTATGGGGAAGCTGGCTCAAAAGGTATGAAAGCCCAGTTTCCTTGATTTATTAAACTTTGATACTAGAAATCAAGCTGTGTGTAAACAGGGTGTGCTGCAGAGGTTTTAGCAGGCAAGCAACCTGCTTGAAATGAATGTAATAGCATTAGCTCTGCTATCTTTTATCTTCTTTTATTTTTTTTTTCCTTCCTCTACATAATATCTGTCCTTTACAGTTTGGAACTTGAACAGTAAATCTGACTTTGGAAGACTGCTTACTTCAAGTGGCCTTTGATAAATCTTTTATTAAAATTCTTGTTGCATCCTACTCGGTCTTACCAGATGTACTAGGAAATTTCACATATTCTTTAGGGATGCTTTGATATATCTTAACAAAACAGCATGTCTGCAAAGTTTTGTCTAAAATCAAATATATTCCTGATACAAGTGGTATACTATGTATTTGTGTACTGTGAAACATCAAGAAAAATTCAGACTGCCTGACAAGATCTCAATAAATCATTTATATCCTGCCCTCCTTCCAACTCTATTATGCAATATACTTGGAATTCGTGTATTATGCAATTGATACATGATGTACAGTGATGTAACATTTATTTTATTTTGATCTTTGAGGTACCTCTTACTCCGGCTATGAAGCCGCAGTGTATTCAGCTGCATCATCCTATTACCAGCAGCAGCAGCAGCAGCAGAAACAGGCAGCGGCAGCAGCTGCTGCTGCTGCAACAGCTGCTTGGACAGGGACCACCTTTACTAAAAAGGCACTATTCCAAAATAAGCAACTGAAACCAAAGCAACCTCCCAAACCGCCCCAGATCCACTACTGTGATGTTTGTAAGATCAGCTGTGCTGGACCACAGGTACCTGTATTATGTATGCTATACACTTAAGTCATAATTTCTTCAGCTAAAAAAAGGCCCCTTTAAGAATATTTGCTAATTTAAAGAGTTGATTCTATACTTATACTAAAGGAATAATTAAATTAAAATGTCTGCTATTATTGAAAGAGGTCATATGAGAAGACAAAAAGATGCATCCCTTTAGCTTGTACAGAGAAGCTTCAGCTGTGCTTTGGACTCCAGAAGTATTCTAAACTTTGAATTTTATTTGCTTTTTTATCATAGTAAGCTTCTTAGAAAATACTTTTTTCAAAACTTTGTGAATGGTAAGCCTGAAAATGTATTCATTGTATTCCAGCATCCCAGTTTAGTTTCACAGTGGGTACAAGTGCATAAAAAGTAGATATCGATTCATGCAGTGTTTGCATGTGTGTGTTTGGAAAACAGTTCTTACTCTTTAGGTGAATTTATCATTTTTTCCCACCCTGTCTGCTCTATAGATTGCCAATGCTTGTATAGGAACAAATAGCAACTTCTGTATTTTATTTTCAACACAACTTTATTTATGCACTACCTTCTTTTGAACTTACTTTTTAGTTGTCTGGATACATTTAATAACTGTTGGCTTGCAGTTTGAGGAAAATTCAAAATCAAGAATAATTCAATGCAATGTAGGAAACTGCAACTGAGACAGTTTTCTGATCTTATCAAGCTTTCAATGGTAATATATGTTGACCAGTACTTGATTGAGGAAGTGAGAATGTAGAGGAGAAAAGACCATATTGTATTACCTAACTGTAATCCTGGTGGCAAAGAAAATTTCTTGGTTTAAGAAGTGGCCTGCTTATGCCTTATTATATATTGTATGGAAGAAATGTTCAGTGTGCAAATTATTTTTCATACAAAGCATGTGTTTTATACTATGTTCTATATCACATGTATACACATGAATGATGGAGCAGTACAAAACCAGCTGTATTGTTTATTTAAACAGACTTATAAAGAACACTTAGAAGGCCAGAAACACAAAAAGAAAGAAGCGGCATTAAAAGCTTCCCAGAACACCAATAGCAGCAGCACTTCTGCTCGTGGAACTCAGAATCAGTTGCGCTGTGAGCTTTGTGATGTATCATGTACAGGAGCAGATGCTTATGCTGCACATATCCGTGGAGCCAAGCATCAGAAAGTAAGAACTTTCTCTTGTCCTTATTATATAAGTCAGTCATATATTTCTTTCCATTATTTTTTTCTCAGAGAGGACAAAGTATGCAGAAACAATATAATTCAAGTTGTTTTGCTTAAATACATTTAGTTCTGCTTTTTGTTTCAGACATCTTTAAGGTCACTATTAGAAGGGCCTTGTTGGGAGAAAGGGGGAAGACCTATTGCCACAGCATCAATGAGAAGAGGATGTATTGGGAAAGGTATATAAATTGTAGGAAGAAGGTGTAGAGTAAGATGGGGAAAAGTGTCAATGAGGACATGCAGTAACATGCTTGTGCCCCCTAACACTTTTCAAAACTTCTCTTGACATTCTTCTGATTTGGTGCTGTGAAGCTCCCTGCACTTTGAAACACTGTGAACTGAGTCAGTTCCAAGGGATGGGATTATATGTTACTTTTTGGTATTTCTTGCAATGAAAATTGGCATATGGAAGTGTCACGACCCGCTCCTGGGAAGGAGATGGGGGTAACCTAGGTTGTTATTAATCATTCCCTTTGGGATGGATTAAAGTGAAACGACACTATATAATCGGTGTTTATTTAGCAATTCCGTATAATGTGACATAGAAAATAACCTTAGCGGGGGGGCGGAAAGATGCATAGGGGGAAGAAAGACAGGAGAAGAGTCCAGGATAGCAAGGAAAAAGAAGAGATAGGAAAAGATGAGAATGAAAAGGTTACATAGTCACCGCCTAGAGATCCAGCGTTGCATCTCAGCAGTCCTGCAGGCCACGGTCTCCATCTGCAGGCGGTGGGGGCCAGAAACAGAACCCAAATTCCCAAAGTCACCAGTCCATTTTTATACCCTCAGCATGCCTTTTGCACCTCCTCCCGAGGCAGGGGGTTGCTTTCCATGAAGCAGTGTAGCCAGCTGGGCTGTGAACCCCCATAGGGCAGGGCAACAGCTCTTCTTGCCTCTTCAGGGCTCGACACCTTTAGCACTGGAGGAAGGGATGGGCCCAACTGCCCATCAGGGGTATAATGCAAAAGTCAAAAGCCTGCAAAGTCTCTTAGAATGCATAAATCATTAACCGTTTCAGTCTCTGACAGGAAGCAAGGAACTGTAGTAGATTTTATAATGCGTGTGTTTGAATAGTTTTGGTAAGCATGCTTTACCTAATGTCTGGGTGCAGTTTAGGTGAGCATTATGGAATAAAGACCCCAAGCTGCGCTGTGAGTCTCTGTGACCCATGTTTTAAATTTGGCCATACAACAGTAAATGGAATGGTGCAGTGTCGAATGTGTGTTTAGATATTACAGATTTTCCTCATAACTATAGAGTGAATAATGCGAGAAACAGAGTATTAATATTAGGGCTTTTATAGCCCTTTATATCTGATAATACTGTACAAAGCAGCATCGGTAATATTCCTATTAAAAATAAATCTCATAGGAATTTTAAAATAATTTTCCCAATATTATTTTTTGTTAGTAAAACAAAAATTATAATTAGGATAGACTTGCCTAGTGTTTGTTCTTTCATTAATGAAATTGAGCCATTAAATTTTTGGGTTGTGCCCAGTAACTCTATAGGTATATGGAGTACAATAATATGCTATCATTATATATTTGGATGTCACTCTCTCTTCTTCATAGATAGTTGTTAACTAATGCTAATTTAGGTTGCCATTGGTGTAAAAATGAAATCTCAAAGGATTCTTTCTTTGGTTCTCTGAAGAATCTTGTCCTCGCTAGTGGAAAAAATAATTTTGAAGAGTTGCTTGAACTTAAATTTATAGTATTATGTGACATCAATGTGTTTGTATTCTGATGGTGAACATGCTTAAAATAAGAACAAAAAACTAAGAAGTGTATGTATACACTTGTGTGCATATCATAGAATCATTTAAGTTGGAAAAGCCCTCTAAGATCATTGAGTCCAACTAGTAACCTAACACTGCCAAGTCCACCACTAAACCACATCCCTAAGCATGTCTACACCTCTTTTAAATACCTCCAGGGATGGTGACTCCATCACTGTCACGACCTGCTCCTGGGAAGAGGACAGGGGTAACCTAGGTTGTTATTAATCATTCCCTTTGGAGTGGATTAAAGTGAAACAACACTATATAATCGGTGTTTATTTAACAATTCCATATAGTGTGACATAGAAAATAACCTTAGTGGAGGGGGGAAAAGATGCATAGGGGGAAGAAAGACAGAAGAGTCCAGGACAGCAAGAAAAAAGAAGAGATGAGAAAAGATGAGAATGAAAAGGTTACATAGTCACCGCCCCGGGGTCCAGCATTGCATCTCAGCAGTCCTGCAGGTGGCGGGGGCGAGCAACAGAACCCAAATTCCCAAAGTTACCAGTCCATTTTGATACCCTCAGCATGCCTTTTGCACCTCCCCCGAGGCAGGGGGTTGTTTTCCATGAAGCAGTGTCGCCAGCTGGGCTGTGAACCCCCATATTCGCTGGAGGGCAGGGCAACGGCTCTTCTTGCCTCTTCAGGCTCGACACCTTTAGCAATGGAGGAAGGGATGGGCCCAACTGCCCATCAGGGGTATAATGCAAAAGTCAAAAGCCTGCAAAGTCTCTTAGAATGCATAAATCATTAACCGTTTCAGTCTCTGACAACCACTTCCCTGGGCAGTCTGTTCCAATTCTTGACAACTCTTTTTGGTGAAGAAATCCCTTCTAATATCTAACCTAAACCTCCCCTGGTGCAACTTGAGGCTATTTCTTCCTGTCCTATTATTTGTTACCTGGAAAAGAGACCAACACCCACCTTGCTACAACCTCCTTTCGTGTAGTTGTAGAGAGCAATAATGTCTCCCCTGAGCCTCCTTTTCTCCAGCCTAAACAACTCCAGCTCCCTCAGCCACTCCTCACAAGACTTGCGCTCTAGACCCTTCACCAGCTTCACTGCCCTTCTCAGGATATGTCCCAGCATCTCAGTGTCTGTCTTGTTTTGAGGGGCCAAAACTGAGCACAGAATTCAAGGTGTGGCATCACCAGTGCTGAGGTATGAGGGGACAATCACTTCCCTATTCCTGCTAGTCACACTATTTCTGTTACAGGCCAGGATGTCATTGGCCGCCTTGGCTGCCTGGACACACTGCTGGTTCATGTTCACCTGTAGGGAAAAAGCTGAGCTATTTTGCTGTAGCAAGAGGTTTTTCTGTGTCTCAGCCTGCCCAACCCCGACATGACCCCTGGTTTCAGCGTCCAGATACCTGAATATCTTCTCACAGAGATAAAACTCCAGGGTCCAAAGGTTAAAAGAATGTTCAGCATCCTTTTATTGGGAGGGTAAACAGGTTATATAGGGTTTTGAGTGGGTACACGCGAACCGGGGTGGCTTGGGATACGTCCAAGGGCTTTGATCACGACCTGAGGGGCTTTTCCCATTGGCTGAAAGCCAGCTTCACGAGGTGTCCACGCGCTGGGCAGCCCACCTTTGGCGACAGCCTGTCGCTGTTTACAAGGAGTCTGGGGTTGTTTACCTCTCCTTCTGGCTGCCCCAAGGTCAGGCTGACCTTGCCAGCCTGTTTAGCTCCTAAGGTGGGTCCGTGCAAAGCAGGGACTGAGGCCAAGCCTCTCCCAACATTCACCTGGCTGTTGGCCAATACTCCTTGGACCTTTTCCACTGGGCAGCTTTCCAGCCACTCTTCCCCCAGCCTGTAGCACTGCATGGAGTGGTTGTGACCCAAGTGCAGGACCCAGCACTTTGCCTTATTGAACCTAATTGTGTACAGTTTTGTTTTGTTTTGTTTTTTACTGCTACTTTCACACCCAGTCTTTAGTTTTCATTTTGCAGGTTGTGCTGGTTTAATGGTAAACCGGCAGGAGAAATGAACCCAACTCAAAAGAGATTACAAGTCAGAGTTACAATTTACTAAAAAGATTACAATAAATATGATGATACAGAGAAAAAATTGGTTTTAACCCACAAACCCCAGATGTATAACTCAGCGCCCTGAGGCACAAACAGAATGGTGTTCGTTAGCCGCTCTGCTGAGCGCCACATGGTCCCCCTGAGTACAAAGTATAAGGAAAGGAAAGGAAAACCTGTTGGTGATCATGATGGTTGCAGTCTGGTTGAGAGTGGTGATCATAGTCTTGTTGCGGTTCTGGTCCTCCTCTGGATCTGACGAATGGTACCAGAAGTCCCCAAACCCCAAGATGTTTAGGTTCAGATGGGAATGCCCAGTACCTCCTCCCTCCCGCCCCAGGCAAGGAGTTTCAAGATGGGTTTTTTACTCTGTGTGTCATGGGATGTTTTTGGAATTGTTGATGGTCCATTAGCAGACATGACCCCTCAGGCTGGGTGTGAAGGTGCTAATGCCTTATCAAACCTGAGTCACTGATGTGAAGACAGGAACACCTTCCTATCTCACAAGGTCCTTTAACACCCAGCTTGTAGCCTGAGGGGTCAGGTGTGACCTGGGAAGCTGCTGCAAATGATCCATTGTTAACAATTCATGAGAAATGACATAGAGGGTGTAGAACACACAATTTTGGTTACACCCACACAGTAATAAACTGATCTCAGTCCCTGTAACTAGAACACATGTTTTGTTCTTATGGACTATGTGCATTGCCTTTTCTAGTGATGGTCAGCTGTCACCAAAATAAAGCATTAGTCTATCTCAAGCATGTTGTAAAAAGGCCTCTGCTTTATTACTTTTAAGTATAAGCACATACTGTAGGAATAAATGAAGATTTTTGAGTGAGAAAAAGGGTTTTTAGAATGGCAGACGAAGTTCTGGGGCCTGCTGACAGGAGCAGGATTTTAGTTCTGTGAAAAGGGCCAACAGTTAGCAAAACAAGTAAGATAAGAAGGTTTCAGGTTGGTTTGCTCATAGGAAAGGAATCTTAAGAGATAACTTTTCTCATAGCAAAAATTAACATCTGCTAAAGAGTGTCATCCAATTAAAGCTGTGATGAGTTTTATAGACACTGTGGTTCAACCTATGGGATGAAGCTATGGGTGGGAATAAGTAAGGGATGTATTCTGTAATGGGAAGTTAGAAGAAAGCTTTTACCTGTCTTTTTTCTCTCCATAGAGTTTTTGAATAAACTGTCTTTGAGTGTGACACCTGTAAGCTGTGGCCTAATTAATCTTTTCTCTCCACGCAAGATTTACTACGAACTCACACGCTTACACATACCTCTTAACTTTCAATGAGATACTAAAGGGTTCTGAAATATGCCTCTTGAATCCTCCTTAACTCTTTCTGCAGATGTGCTTTAACAAAAAGAATAGAAAGCCTTTGTCTAAGGAATATCTTCAGTTTTGCTAGGTAACCTGCGAAATCTCTCAATATAAATACTCTTAAAATGTAGTGATGAAAAGAGACAATGTTGAATCTCAATTACATATGTCATGGCTAGGCTTTGCGAACGAAGATTTGAGAAGGGCACTACCCACGCTTGCTGCAAGCGTGCTGGTGGCTAAAAAGACCGATACGGGATAGGCAGGTCCAGTCACAAAAGGCACAGCGGAACGTCTCCCTAGGTGACATTACTACAGGGCTTTGCAATGTGGGTGAACCCTTCAAGCCTGCGCAATGGATTTTTTAGGTGAGGCACAGCGTGCGCAGAACTGGCCCCACCCTTTACTCCTAAGGTTCATCTGCCACGGCCTAGCGAGCTTGGACAGTGACAGCGAATACCTCAGGACGTAGGTTTGGTTAGAGTATCAATTAAATAACTTATTTGCAAATATTATTTAGAACCAAAATAGTTCCATGTGCTTCATTTTTTGGAGGGATAATAAAAAGTAACCAGGCAACAAAACAGTCATGTTGTAAACATTTTGAGCAAAATGTTTCTTGAGTTTTACTGGCTTGTGAGTTTATTGGCTTTCTGTTTTTATCTACACAACTTTTGGAGTAAATGTCTGAATTTCTTGTGGAAATAAGCAATCTGAGATAAGTATTAACTATTTCCTTGTTACAGATGACAAGAGCTTTTATATGTCCTTTTATTTCCCCCCCCCCCCGAGATCACTTTTTGTAAAGAGGCAACAACTTTAAATGAAAAATATCAGTGTAACTATTGATATTGATGTTTCTGTTAAAGCTTCAATAACCTATAACAAGTCCATGTTTTTTATAACTACCCCAGGGAGATAATGTTATGAATTTCTTGTTATTCTTATAGGTAGTAAAGTTGCACACAAAACTTGGCAAACCCATTCCTTCAACCGAACCAAATGTGGTTACCCAAGCTGCTACTTCAACATCCGCATTTGCTTTGAAACCAAATGCCTCTGCTTCAAATATAGCAACTAGCAGCAGCACTGTGACCTCCACTGTTGCATCCTCTGCTGTGAAAATTCTTACTCCCATGGCAAATGCTCCACTTAACACAGTGTCCAACAACAAAACATCTTCAACTGCTGCTACTATGGCTGTAAAGAAAATATCTACACCAAAAATAAACTTTGTTGGCAAGTACAGAAGTCAGTCTTTATTTTGAAGCCTAACCTATTCTATATTTTTTAAAGACCTTAGTGCAACAAGTACAAATGTATTTAGTTAACTATGCATGAGTAATTCTGTTGTGTTTAAGGGAATTACTGATAGGGGAAAATAAGAATGTGTAGAAAAACTTTGCTTCACAATTTATGCTGTTTTCTGCCCTTTTGTCTCCACTTGACCTCTCCTGGAGGCTTCGCTCACCTTAATAAGAAGCATCCCACCTTTGGTTTCTTATTTAGTAACTGTTGGAGTATTGCAGATTATAGTCCAGTTGGTCCTAATTTCAGTTCACAGCCTGGGCTGTTAGACAGCCTGCAGTAGGTTGGCAGTTGGTAACTGGGAAACTGAAACATTGTTGTAAAACTAAATCTAACAGTA
The DNA here is from genome assembly GCF_047495875.1 of Pithys albifrons albifrons. Lineage (NCBI taxonomy): Eukaryota > Metazoa > Chordata > Aves > Passeriformes > Thamnophilidae > Pithys > Pithys albifrons. The sequence continues at coordinate 7,311,127 of NC_092483.1, read as the reverse complement.
GAAACTTTTGAAATAAGCATGACACATTTAGAGACAGAAAGCAATTGTTCAACTGTAACATAACCTGTTCTTGAAGGAAAGACCTATGTAGTTGCAACACTGAAAGTATGCTACCTTTGTTAGTACAAACGTTAAAAGGTTTTGAGGTACTTTCTTGGATCCATTTGCAAAAAGAAAAAATAAATCTGCTGGGGAAAAAAAAATTAAAATATATTTGCTGAGTTGTTCCCATTCAGTCCTATCTCTTGAAAAAGCATGAAAATGAATGACAATTGCAACTATATAAAGCAAAAGATTCCATGCTAAAATAAAAAAAACTAGGTGTTTAAATAAGTTTTTGTTAAGCTTTTTTAAAAAATCTTTTAAATTATTTAAAATGTATGCTTTAACAAATTTTAAGAGACTGACCAGAACATTGATGCTTGCAAATAAAGTCTTCAGTTGGCACATCATGGATAATCATATTCTCATTTAATGAAAGTTAATGATTTAACTTTTTTGATTTGCAGGTGGTAATAAACTTCAGACAACAGGAAGTAAAGTGGAAGAAATTAAATCAGCTGAAAGTATTAAAACAACAACTGCTGCTACAGTACAAACACAGGAAGTAAAACCAGACACAGTAGCTGAACCAGTGACTCCTACAACTCTTGCTGCCCTGCAAAGTGATGTCCAGCCAGTGGGCCATGACTATGTGGAGGAGGTATTGATATGAAAATGTGGATAATTTTTTAACTATTATACAGAGAGAGGCTCCAGTTCCTTCCTCATCTTTGTGGTCTTTCACTGAATTCTCTACAGTATGTCCATGTCTCTCTTGCACTGGGGGAGCCCAGAATTGGACACAAGACTTCAGATGTGGCCTCACTAGTGCTGGATTAGAGGGGAAGGATCAGCTCTCTTGACCTGCTGGCAATGCATTGCCTAATGCAGTCCAGGATACCATTTGCCTTCTTTGCTATAAGGGCACATTGTTGGCTCAAGTTCAGCTTAGTGTTCACCAGGACTCCCCACGGACTTTTCTGTGGAGCTGCTTTCTAGCTGGGTGGTCCCTCAGCCTGTTGAGATCTCTCTGGATGGCAGCGCAACCCTCTGGGATATCAGCCACTGCTTCCAGTTTTGTGTCATCAGCAAACTTGTTGAGGGTACACTCTGCCCAATCATCCAGATCATAAATGAAGACGTTAAACAGGACTGGACCCAACATTGAGCCCTGGGGTACACTACTAGCTACTGGCTTCCAACTAGATTTCATTCTACAGATTACTACCCTTTGGCCCTTGCCATTCAGCTAACTTTCAGTCCACCTCACTGTATGCTTATCCAGCCATCAACAGTTTGTCTATGAGAATATTATGGTGAGACTGTGTCAAAGGCCTTACTGAAGTCCATGTAGACAATATCAACTGCTTTCCCCTCATCTACCAGGCCATCACTTCACTGCAGAAGTTTATCAAGTTGATGAAGCATGACTTTCCTTTGGTGAAGCCATGTTGACTACTGATGATGATTTTCTTGTCCTTAATGTGCCTGGAAATGCTTTCCAGAATTAGTTGCTTCATCACCTTCCCAGGGATTGAGGTGAAGCTGAGTGGCCTGTAATTCCCCAGGTCCTCCTTGAAGATAAGAGGGACAAGGCATTGAACCTGCAAAGGCTCGTGCATATGTTTGGTTTTGTATTATGCATGTTTCTATTGACCTCAGTGGGGCATTCTTCATGTTGGTGGCATGAGATATGTGATTGAAATCTGATGTAAAGTTTTCACAGTTTGTAATTATTCAACTCATTATATTCAGAGTCATGTTTAAAGCTTTGGAAGAACTTTGTTATCAAAAACAATGGCCTTTTTTGCAGTTACTGTGTGAACTTTTAAGCATGTTTTGAGATGGGTAGACATTATGCAGTGTCACTGAATTAGATTAATTTTTACATCAACTTTTGTTAAAAAAAAAGTAAATGTGTTATAACTTTTATTTTCCAGGTAAGAAATGATGAAGGAAAGGTGATCCGCTTTCACTGTAAACTTTGTGAATGCAGTTTTAATGATCCTAATGCCAAGGAGATGCACTTAAAAGGGAGGCGACACAGACTTCAGTATAAGGTTGGTAGAAATGCTAATACTTTTATTTGAAAATCTACCAGATGTCACCTCACTGATTATATGTTGTACTGGGTTTCTGTGTGCAGGCTTTGGGGCGTGGGGGGAGGCTACGGGGGAGGCTTCTGTTAGAAGCTGCTAGAAGCTTCCCCCCATGCCCTGAAGAGCCAATGCCAGCCGGCTCCAGGACGGACCCGCCACTGGCCAAGGCCGAGCCAATCAGGAGTGATAGTAATGCTTCTGTGATAACATATTTAAGAAGGGAAAAAAAAATGATAGGCAGATGAAAATTGCAGCCAGAGAAGAGCAGAGTGAGAACACGTGAACAACTGCAGGGACCAAGGTCAGTGCAGAAGGAGGGGGAGGAGGTGCTCCAGGTGCCAGAGCTGAGGTTCCCCTGCAGCCCGTGGTGCAGAGAATGGTGAAGCAGGCTATCCCCCTGCAGCCCGTGGAGGACCACAGGGGTGCAGAGATCCACCTGCAGCCCGTGGAGGAACCCATGCTGGAGTGAATAGATGCCTGAAGGAGGCTGACAGGGCCCTGACAGGCACCTGAAGCCCATGGAGTCTACGCTGGAGCAGGTTTCCTTGGTAGGACTTGTGGCCTGTGGGGGACTCATGCTGGAGCAGCCTGTGCCTGAAGGACTGCACCCCATTGAGAAGTGACCCAAGTGGCAGCAGTTTTGTGACGAACTATTGCCTGTGACTTATGCCGAAGAGGTTCATGAAGGACCGTCTCCCATGGGAGGTCCCCCATGGGGAGCAGGGGAAGGACTCCTCTCCCTGAGCAGAGGCAGAAACAACAACTGACCATAACCTCCATTCCCCGTCTCCCTGCACTGCTGTGGGGGAGGAGGCAGAACTTGAAAGGAAGGAGGGGTGGGGGGAAGGTGTTTTTAAGATTATTTTGTTTCTCACTTGCTAAAGGTTCAAACACAGGAAGGTGGTGTTTGGGAAGAGCCCCCTCTGAGAATTTTTCTCACCATACCAACACAAAGAGTTTAGGCTTGGAGTCCCAGGAGTGAAGACAAAAGATAGCTGATGACTTTTAGATTCAAGCTTAATGGTTGGGTGGGGTGAGAAAACAGAACCCCAGCATCCAAGAGTTGGGAGAAGTTTTTCTTTCTTTGTTCCCTGTGTGCTGGTTTGACTTTTTTGGGGGTTTTCTTTGGGCAGCAGCAGAAAAAGAGCCACTGCTTGCTAGTGAGCTCTCTTTTTAGCTGGCTCTGCTCTTGGCTTTTCCCTCTCCATCTCTGGGCACCCTGAGCTTCAGAGAGAGAAAGAATAAGGGAGAGAGACAGCTGCTTTCAGGACGCTGCAGACCTTTTCTCCCTCTTCCTGGGGACCGATTTGGACTGCAAGGAGATTCCTGGGAATTATCACCATTTCCTCCACTCCCAGCTTTTCCTTCTTCGTTTGGAACAGAGGACAAGGAGAGAGAAAGAGAGAGTGTCCACGTGAGTTCATCTTTTATCTCTGCCTCGCTGGGAAAAGACTGAGAATTCACTTCACTGCCAGCCAAGGTGTGACTTGACACTGTCCATAAATATAACTGCTCCAGGAGGAATCTACCATTTTGGGGGTTGTTCTCTTTTGTTTTTTACCTTTGGTGCTGGGGGAGTAGTTTGCTGTGGTCTGTTTACAGTTATATGTATACATATAGTAGTTAAGAACAGTTATCCTTATATGCATTTTCTAATTAAAGTTCCTTTTCTTAAATTTAATAGAGAGTGACGTGATTATTGTGGAGGAATCCTCTCCTCTGCTTTTTGGTAAATATTTTGTTTTTTCCCTCAAACTAAGACATCACTCTTTTACTCTGATCCTGTTAGTAATAAATTTAATTAATATCCCCACTTTGAGTCTGTTTCGTCTGTGATGGTGATCAGTAAGTGACCTCTGCCAACTCTTATCTCAACTCATGAATCCTTTGTTGTATTTTCTCTCCTCTGTCCAGTTGCAGAGAGGAGTGAGGGAGCAGCTTTAGTGGGTACCTGGCTCTCAGCCAGGATCAACCCACTACACGTATTCTTTTATTTAAAGATTAATCAGAAATAGGTGCTCTGAGTAAGCAGCATATTAAAAGTGCTAGAGAAGTATATTTCTTAGGGAGTATAGTCTTTAAAGTTGTAATGCAGACTGTGAAACCCCATTTTGGTTTGGGTGTTTCTTTAAACATTCTGAACATTGTTTTCAGGCATCTTTTGCATTGTTAAAATATTGTAGGACAGGAAAGAAGAGGAAAAAATTGTCAGATAAATGTATTCAGTGACTCATGATTGTGCTGTATGTGGGGCCCTTCAGGAACAGGGTGTCAGGAAGCAAATTGTATTTAAATGAGATGGGTTTTTTCAGGCTTTTCTTAGGTTTGAAGGGAAAAAACGAAATGTTTACCCACAGACGGAGGAGGGGTTTCCTCCACAATAATCACGTCACTCTTTATCAAATTTAAGAAAAGGAACTTTAATCAGAAAATGGATATAAGAAGGATAACTGTTCTTAACTGATATATATGTGTATTTATATATATATATATATGTAGGTATAGATATAACTGTAAACAGACCAGAGCAAACTGCTTCCCCAACACCACAGGAAATAAACAAAACAAAAGAGAACAACCCCCAAACCAACAGGTTTCCTTCTGGAGAAAAGTTATACTTATGGGCAGTGTCTGTGTCACAGCCCGGCTGGCTGCAGGGTGAGCTCCCAGTCCCTCTCCAGTGAGACAGACGAGTAGTGAGCACTCAGATGAATTCTGTCTCTCCCTCGGTGTCCCTTGTCCCAAACGAAGAAGGAAAGCTGTAAGCGGAGAGCAGCAGTGTGTCCTGGGAAGCAGCTGTGCCTTCTCTCTCCCAGGTCGCTGCTGCAGCTGGGGCGGGCAGGCCACGACACTGCAGGCGGCAGTGAGACTGGAGCAGTGACCAGGGCCCCAATCCGAATCAGGAGAACAGCCGTGGCAAGGAGAAAGGAACCAGCTCACAAAAAAACAGCAGCAGCCAGGAGCAGGAGAAAACGGCTTCTCCTCTACCACAGCACACACACACACCCCGCTCCTGCGTTCAGCCGAGCTAAAAAAAATGGAATGTCCCCAAAAACAAGAGACAGTCTGCCCCCCACCCAAATGATCAAGAAGCTGGTAGCAGTTAACTACTTCTTTATTAACTGATGGCATGGGCAGTTAGTGATAGGGAGAGAATTTACATAATAATTCAAAACTACAACAAGGCTATAGAGTAATCATCCTGCCTTAGGATTTTTATATATTTACAGAATGAACAGCAAATTCCTTAGTATTTCATGTAACATTTTAACCTTAAATTGCTTTGTTCTCATATCAGAGGGAATTCATGCTATATGTAATACATTGCTATTTCTTTCCTTTATAATACTGGACACAGATTTTTCTTCTTCAGCTGTTCATTCACTGTAGTTCTAAAACTGCATTTTACTCCCCCTGATTTTATCGTAGACCAGTAATGTGTGCTAAATGTGTCAGAAGAATTCCATAACCTTGAGATGGCAAGAGGCAAATCAACATTTCATTTGTTATTTTTCTGAACTAGAAAAAAGTAAACCCAGATTTACAAGTAGAAGTAAAGCCCAGTATTCGAGCAAGAAAAATTCAAGAAGAGAAGATGAGGAAACAGATGCAGAAAGAAGAATACTGGAGAAGGCGAGAAGAGGAAGAACGCTGGAGGATGGAAATGAGGTAAAGCATTCTGTTTTATCAATCACAGACACTTCTGAGTTGGAAGGGACCCACAAGGATCATCGAGTCCAACTCTTATGTCAATGGCCCATACATGGGATTGAACCCATGACCTTGGCATTATTACAACCAAGTTTTAACCACCTGAGCTGATCTCCCACTGATGAATAAGACAAAGCTGCAGTCAGATTATCTAAAACTACTCTACTTCTGTAGTTACTTATTTTGAATACTTGTTTTGGGAACTCTGTATTTTCTTGTTTTAAATTAAGCTGTCATTATCCCTCTGGGGGTTTTGTTTTTTTTTTTGTTCAATTCCTCTGAGGAATGTAGACTTACTAGAATTATTTGCTATAAATTCAGGCCCACTTTCAAAATAACCATTTTAGGTACCCTCTGGAGTTCATTGGTATTTGCTCTTGATTACTAGAAATGAGTTAGTGAGAACATCCAAGAATTTATTTAGAATGGTTGGAAGTATTAACTGCTATATAAAGAGTACACTGATGCATTTCAGGCGATATGAAGAGGACATGTACTGGAGGAGAATGGAGGAAGAGCAGCATCACTGGGATGACCGTCGCAGAATAGCAGATGGAGGATATCCTCATGGTCCTCCCGGACCTCTAGGCCTGCTGGGCATTAGACCAGGAATGCCTCCTCAGCCCCAAGGACCAGCTGTGAGTTTTGTTTTTACTTGAGGAGGAAAAAAAAGAAATCATACTTACCAAGAGGCACAGTTAAGAACTATAAATTATTCAGTGCTACTTCAGTTGTCTCCAGTGTTTCTTAATAAAGGATTTAGAAAAGTGAAGAAAAAATAATATACTAATGAAACTCTGTAGGTGGACCTGTCTTCTGAAATAAGCCCACTTATATGACAAAAGGATGCCTTGAAGACAAATATTGTTTCTTCTGAAATAGAAGTCACTCTGAATTTGTGTACTACTTCTTAATTTATTTAATTGCACTATACTTTTATTTATTGAATTGTGGACAAATGTATGGATAACAAGTGGTTGGATCGTCAGTCCCAGAGGATAATGGTTAGTGGTGGGCCATACTCTACCTGCAGGTCAGTAACAAGTACAGTGACGTGTTTATCCTGGGATTTGTCTCATTAGCACCATATCAATAATCTGAAAGGTGATGGAGTGAGTGCATACTCACGAGGTTTGCAGCTGACATGCAACTGAATAGGTTCAGGGTGGGGAGAACAGCTGATACCTTTGAGGGCAGGGCTGTCATCCAGCAGGACCTAGTCAGATGGGAAGAATGGACCAACCGGAACTTTATAGAATTCTGCAAGGATGAATGCCTAATGCTGCACTTGGGAAGGCATAACCACTTGCACTGAGGGGCTGGGTAGCAGCCCTGATGAAAGGCACCAGGGGTTCTTGGCAGATAGTAAGCTGAACATGAACCAACCATGTGCCCTGGCAGCAAGTAAGGCTAACAGCATCCTGGGTGATGTTAACAGGAATATAATCAGTAGATAAAGGGAAGTGATCCGCTTTCATTAGACCCAAACTGCAATACTGCATTCAGTTTTGGGCTTTCCAGTACAAGAAAGATACTGATAAACTATAGCAGGTTCAGTGTGGGGCTACTGGGATCAGGGGTCTGGAGTGTGTGCCCTGTGAGGAGAGACTTGAGGGATCTGGGCCTGTTCAGCCTGGAGAAGACAGAGCTTCAGTGGAATGTAATAGCCTTCTAATACCTGTTCATTATAAAGACAATGGATCCAGGCTCTACAGTTGTGAGGGGGCGAGATATAACCAGCTTAAGCTGAGACAAAAGAGATGTAAACTGAATACAGGATTTTTTTTTTCTTTTCTCCACACAGACCTTGTGAAGCTTCCATCTTTGGCGGTTTTCAAGAACCGACTGGATGAAGCTCTGGGCAACATGATATAGTCTTATAGCTGACCATGGTTTCCACAGGAGGCTGGACTAGAGGGCCTCCTGAGGTCCCTTCCTATTTGAATTCTTCTGTGATTCTATGAAAGCAATCATGGATACTTTATTTTGCAGCAGTATGCAAGTATTTCCCAGTTAACAGAAAGACAATAGATATATATGTTGGGGAGGTACTTTTGATCCTGGGGTTTCCCAATTTGTTTATTCTTGATACATTTCATGTTTTTTTCAGATATGATTGATTGTGATCAGTGTAAGCTGTTAAGGACAGTTCAGTTCATGTTTTGTTACATCTCAATAATTTGCAGTTTGAATATTCTGTTGTTTAGCCACATATTTGGTTTTTGGTCACAGATCACCTGTGAACTTTGAAGTATATCATAGAAAATTTTGTGTTAGACAGGACCTTAAAGATTATCTAGTTCAAATCCCCCTGCCATGGGCAGAGACACCTTCTGCTAGACCTGCTTGCTCCAAGCCCCATCCAACCTGACCTTGAACACTTCCAGGAATGGGACATCCACAACTTCTCTGGGTAACTTGTGCCCGTACCTCACCACCCTCACAGTAAAGAATTTATTCCTAATATATAATCTAAACCTACCCTTTTTCAGTTTAAAGCCCTTGTCCTATCACTACATGCCCTTGTAAAAAGTCCCTCTCCAGACTTCTTGTAGGACCTCTTTAGGTACTAGAAGGTGCTATATGGTCTCCCTAGAGCCTTTTCTTCACCAGGCTGAACAGCCCCAACTCTCTCAGCCTGTCTTCATAGGAGAGGTGCTCCAGCCCTCTGATCATCTTCCTGGCCCTCCTCTGGACTCACTCCAGCAGGTCCACATCCTTCTTATGTTGGGGTCCCCAGAACTGGATGCAGTACTCCAGGTCGAGTCTCATGAGAGCAGAGTAGAGGGGGAGAATCACCTCCCTTGACCTGTTGCGTACCCAAATTTCAGAAATGTGCTTTTTCATCTGTTTAGCCTCTACGCCGCCCTGACTCCTCTGATGACCGCTATGTGATGACCAAACATGCAGCTATATATCCAACAGAGGAGGAACTTCAAGCAGTCCAAAAAATTGTTTCTATTACTGAGCGTGCTTTGAAACTTGTTTCTGACAATATGACTGACCATGAAAAAAGCAAGAGCAAAGAGGGAGATGACAAGAAAGACAGCAGTAAAGACAGGTATTTTTTCCTTATTATTTTTGAAGAATTTTATGACTTGTTTCTGAAGTAATTTTATGTTTTTTCTTGTACTGTTATCAGTGCTTTCAGGAATTCTGTTCCTTTTGGGTTTTGATATGGCATATGTCACTGTGGCCTTAAGAGTATAAGGAATACTGCTATTTTATTTAATTTTTCTATCTCCAGGTTTAGTTTTATGATTTTTATATTATTTTAAATGTAACTTTTAACTATAATTCACAGAGCTTTGAAAGGAGTTTTACGGGTGGGCGTTTTGGCTAAAGGTTTGTTGCTCCATGGAGACCGAAACGTCAATCTTGTTTTGTTATGTGCTGAGAAGCCCTCAAAGATGTTACTCAGTTGTATTGCTGAAAATCTTCCCAAACAACTTGCAGTAAGTAGTATTTAGCTTTTTGGATTTGAATTTTGGTAAAGATACTGTAAAAGTCTGTCCTTGAGTCAAATGTCTAGTGCTGACCATGCTGCATTTCATAGCTCAGGTTCGGTTTCTTTTCATTTTTTGAATGTTTCTGTCTGAATTCAGGGACTATGCTGCATGTTTGGCTTTCTGTATATTGTGTCCATACAAGCGTCTAGGTGCTTATGCTAGCGGTATAGTATCAATCATTATTTAATAGATTTCATTTAACTGGGAAATAGAAATGAGCAGAAGACTATTACCCAGTTACCAGCAGTGATAGAGGTAATTTGTGCAGTGTTATAGGAAGCTTGCACTTCCTGAAGGTCAAAGTTCTCCATTAATGCCAGTCTGTTTGTACTTGTCTTGTTTCCAGTTTTTATGTGTCAGTGCTTTGTAGTCCCACAATTAGTTAACTAAGTCTTGTGTGGTTTTTTAATTTGACACAAAAAAATACACACAATCTTAAACCATTCAGCAAAATTCATATAAACCATTTGCTGTATTTCTGTAAGAAACGAAAGTACATAATGAAGTTTTTAGCTTCAGTGCTCTCTACTGAACAAAGCCTGTTCACCATTACATATAGAATGCTTGTCACAGCATTAGTATTTTAATGCAGTCTGGTAAAATGCTTGACAGAATCAGTGGCATGGTAGAGGCATTAGCAGAATCAGATTAATTAGAAAATAATCTTGGTTTTGCTCTTGTTTGAAATAACAGAACAGAAGAAAACTTAAAAACTTCACATCTTGGTCTGGCTTTGTGGAGAATTCACTTGTCCCTCTAATTTGTGGAAGAAGGTGATAGAGGTGCCTACAGCTTTATTTTGAGGGTGTTTAGAGTTATTAAATCTACTTACAAGAACCAATTCTGAGTAACCACCTTGTTACTCTTTCCCCCCCGCCCGGTGTTAATCTTGCCCTTTGCTCTCATCAGAGGATGTTGCGATAGCCAAGTATAGAATGTGACTTGCAGTACCCATCCTGTAACTGTGAGCTTGAAGAACCATCACTGCATCTTTGTGCTTTTTAAAAGCTCCTATGTTCCAATGAGAAAAATATCAAACTGGCGTTTGAAGTGGCACTGAGGCTTTTCTTTATCTCAAATGCTGTCAAGATTCTTGTTATGTAATTTACTTAGTATATGAATTTCACTTATGAGTAGGTTTGCTCTTTTTCTTTTGCATGTTTGGCAACTGCTGTGTGTTTTCATTAATGATTTGAAAAGAGTATGCAAGTCCATATACATACATATATATATATATATCTTAATTGCATATAGGGCGGTCCCGTGGTGTAATGGTGAGCACTCCGGACTCTGATCACAAGGTCGTGAGTTCGAGTCTCAGTGGAGACCATACCAGGCAATTAAATGCCTCCCTGCCATCCGATCCCGTCAGATCTCGAATGCTCAGCAGGGTCAGCCCCGGTTAGTATCGGGTGCTGTAGACAGTCCTGAGGACTTCACTGTCACTGTCCAAGCTCGCTCGGCCGTGGCAAATGGACCTTGGCACTTAAACGGTGGGGTGAGTTCTGCGCACGCTGAGCCTCACCTAAAAAATCCACTGCGCAGGCTCGAAGGGCACACCCCCACGTGGGGAGGAGAGCCCTTCCCAAATCTTCGTTTGCGAAGTTTGGCCATACATACAATTGCATATAATGTTGTTTCTTTGAATACAGAGGTATCTGCTTCATATTATATTGTGTTTCTGTCTTTCTGTTAAAAGAGACTATGTTGAAATACATTTTCTTCCCCTTACTTTTCTTGGCCACATGCTAATAGAAATTTCTGTTTCTTGATATTTAGGTAATAAGTCCCGAGAAATATGATATCAGGTGCGCAGTCCCAGAAGCAGCAATAATTTTAAATTCATGTGTGGAACCCAAAATGCAAGTTACTATCACACTGACATCTCCAGTCATTCGGGAGGAAAACATGAGGGATGGAGGTTGGAGGTTACTTCTATCTCTTCTGCTTAAGGTGGCATTAAGGTCCTAAAAGGCAACATGCTGGCATAACTAATGTATTTGATCAAAACCTTGTTTCTCAACAAGCAGTCTCAGTAGAGAACAATTAGTTATAAAAAATGCTTATGTGATGCATTTAATTTTTAAAAATTCTAACTTAAATTCCAAACTCAACTTTCTGGAAAAGATGCGAACTTGATTTTTCCCCCCCCTCTTATACATTTATAAGGAAAATTAAGTATTTTATAGCAAGTGGCTATAAACTGGCTTTCTAGTGCAGTCTTGCCCTAAAAGAAAGATTGTATGGTTTTCGAAAAATCACATTTTCAGGTTTTAACTGGATCAGTATTACCATCATTTACACATTTCAAGTAGCAGCACTACTTAAAATGCACTTGTATAATAGTTTTGATGGTAACAGTGCTTATAACTTTAAAAGATGATGTTAATTTTTTTCCAGATCCCTGAGGTTACTTTTTGATTCAGAGTACTTTTTGAGTATGTTTAGGCTCCTGATATTGCAATCAGTCTTCTATCCAACTTATAAACTCAGACTAGTAGAATAAAAAATGGCTTTGTCATTTCAGCTGTAGCAGAAAGTGGAGTTTGTAAATAAAATTATGTTTCTGAAGTTCACAGTTTCTCTGGTGCCAGCAATGTTGCTTTTAGGTCTGTTTTGCAATGCTTTCAAAGCTCTAAAAGCTTTTTAAGCCAACAGGCATGATTAATGTCTGTAGTACATTGGTTCTTTTTGTTTACGGGTCAGATAAAATTAAGTTTTGTTTCCTTTTAATCCTGTATTTTCATAGTTGAAAATGATCATGGCAAACAAGGTTCTTGTGTTTGACAGTGAATTTACAGATAGGAAATCTGAGGCTATCGTAACAGTTCTCCTATGCAGGTTGAAAAAAATTGTATGTATGTATGTATACATGTGCTTGTGTATATATGCATTTATATAAGCCACAGAGACTTTTTTATTTCATCTCATCATTACATGTCCTCTAAATTACTTGAAATTTTTATATTGCATTAGTAAATGTTCTGTACCTATGATTAGTGTATTGTAAGTGAGCTGTGTTAACCAAGTCATCTTACATAAACAAAAAGAAAAATGTCAAGATATATTCTCTAGTTTGGATGACTTCTGAAGAGTCTTAAAGAGTGCTTTGTATATGATTTTTGAGCTGTACGTATTATTCCTAGCTATAAAGTCTTTGTACATGTACTGTCACACCCAACCAATTCTTCTTGTTTTTTGAAAACCTAAGTGTAACATGACTCTTAATTTGTCTGTGCTGAATCAGACTTCATGTATTAAATTTCATAAAGAATACTTTAAAATATTTGATTATTAAATTGCGTTAAGGATCAGATGAAATTAACCTTAAACACCACATTTGTTTATTAACATACTGTGAAAAAGTGCAATATTGATCCTGCCACAATACTAAATTTCCATTTTCTGGTCTAAAATTCTATGATGTAGACTAAAAAGAAAAAAAAAATTTAAATTACTATGATCAAACCTGGAATTTATGCTACCTAAAGGAAACAAATCTGTACTTTTGTCTGACCCACACTTGAGTTAAAATGATCCTTGTGAGTTTATTCACTGCTGGAGTACTGCCTCTAGGCAAGAAAAACGTAGTTAGATTTATCTTCCAAGACACTGTGCAGTATAAAATGTTCACTTTTGAAATTAGAGCAAATAGAAGACTGAATTGCAAATTATTGCAGCAGAGAAGGCCTTATTATAAAGACTGCTGCTTATTTGCTGCAGAGTAATAGTATGCGTCTGTGTCTTACAATGGTTTAAAGATTTTGGTGGGGTTTTTTAGCCTGCTTGGAGAGCTAGTTCATGTGATAAGGAAGGCTTTACTGGAGGAACCAGTTTGAGTAAAGATGAGACTGAGACTTGCATGTTGAGTAGAATCAAGTTTGATGTGTAGCAATCCAATTACATGATAAAAGGCTAAAAAAATAAAAAAAACAGTGTGAAAAAAATTGTTAACCACATAGCTACTGTTCCTTACAGTATTGTGCATTTGACATTTTACCGTATCTGATATGTTCAAAGGGCTCTAACCCCTACCGTGGAGTCTTTCCTTCAGCAAACAAAGTGTACATACTTATAAAAATATATATGTGTGCGCATGCGTCCTTTTTTCATCCTTAGCTAACAGTCCTGGTCCAAAGCCTTCTAGCAGAGGGACTTGATTTCTGTCAGGAATTGCTGCCAAGACATTGGAAGGATTTTTGACCAAAGTTTTCTAAAGCTCAGTGTCACACCTGCCATGCTTTACAAAAGAGGGGATTTGGATGCATAGTCCTAGCATCTGCTGTTACTTTGGGTTTTTCTTTTTGTCTTTGTCTCTATCCTAGAATTAAGTAGTGTTCACTCTAGTCTTTAAATAGTTGACTGGATAAAATGTGTTTCACATAATAAAACTTAGCAAAATTGATATGCCTGTTAACTTTTAATGAAGAGGTATATCTAACTGAAGATTAACTCCTTATATTTAGGGTAGTAATAAGTTATATAGGGTAAGAATTCATGCTTGTGTTTTGTAAATAATTCAATTTTTTTGTCTTAGCTTAACAGGATGGTATTTAGGCATTTGAATTTAGTTAAAGACTATTTAAGTGGTTAATTCTGAAATGTGAAACAGTTGCAAAAACAGTTCCAAAAGGGCCTTGTGGTCTTTTCCATTTTGGTAACAAAGGGCTCTCCTTTGTCATTAATCTTTTTGTGAACATTTAAATATACAACATCTACTGCATTTTAGAATAATAGAATCATTTAGGTTGGAAAAGCCCTCTAAGATCTTCGAGTCCAACTGTTAACCTAACACTGCGAAGTCCACCACTAAACCACATCCCTAAGCACCAAACCTACATGTCTTTTAAATACCTCTAGGGATGGTGACTCCACCACTTCCCTGGGCAGTCTGTTCCAATGCTTGACAACTCTTTCTGAAGAAATTCCTCCTAATATCTAATCTAAACCTCCCCGGCACAGCTTGTTACTATTGGGGTCCCCTTATCCTGAGTAAGGGGGCAGCATGAATGATGGTCCAAAGAGCTCAAGCACAGCAGGTATCAGAAGGCTTTGATCAGAAGGCTTACAAGACTTTATTCAAGATAGTTTCACAGACAGTTCATAGTAGTAGTAGTAGTAGTAGATAGTTCTAGATCTAGTTCTAGTAGTTCTAGTCCTCACTCAGTAACATCCACACCTTTTATATCCTCTCACATCCAACATGTCATGACATTATTGGTTAACCAATTCACTTCACATACACTGAAGCATCTCATTGGTCACAGGGCCCCACACACACTACAGGTAGCTCTCTTCTCTTTAAGGGAGAACTCTAAACTGCTTTCCTTAAGGGATGCACTTACAGTCACCCCTACATGTTAACTGGGAGAAGAGACCATCACCCACCTTGCTACAACCTCCTTTCGTGTAGTCATAGAGAGCAATAATGTCTCCCCTGAGCCTCCTTTTCTCCAGGCTAAAGAGCCCCAGTACCCTCAGCTGCTCCTCATAAGACTTGCACTCTAGACCCTTCACCAGCTTCACTGCCCTTCTCAGGATATGTCCCAGCACCTCAATGTCTGTCTTGTTTTGAGGGGCCCAAAACTAAACACAGGATTCGATGTGCGGCCTTATTAGCGCTGAGGTACGAGGGGACAATCACTTCCCTATTCCTGCTAGTCACACTATTTCTGTTACAGGCCAGGATGTCATTGGCCTTCTTGGCTGCCTGGGCACACTGCTGGTTCATGTTCACCTGGCTGTTGGCCAACACCCCCAGGCCCTTTTCCACCGGGCAACTTTCCAGCCACTCTGCCCAAAGCCTATAGCTCTGTGCAAGGTTGTTATGACCCAAATGCAGGACTCAGCACTTTGCCTTATTGAACCTCAGACTGTTGACCTCAGCCCATTTATTTATCCTGTCCAGATCTCCCTGTAGAGCCTTCCTACCAGATCAAAACTCCCACCCAACTTGGTTTTGTTTGCAAACTTACTGGGGGTTCACTTTATTCCCTTGTCCATATCACTGAGAAAAATATTAAACAGAACCAGCCCCAAAACTGAGCCCTGGGGAACACCATTTGTTACCAGCTGCCAACTGGATGTAACTCTTCTTCACCACTCTCTGGGCAAGGCCATTCAGCCAGTTTTTTACCCAGTCAACAGTGCACCTGTGCAAGCCATGAGCAGCCAGTTTCTCCAGGAGAATGCTGTGGGAAACAGTGTCAAAGGGTTTATTAACGTCTAGGTAGACAACATTCACAGCCTTTCCTTCATCCACTAAGTGGTCACCTGGTCATAGAAGATCAGGTCATTTAAGCAGGACCTGCCTTTCATAAACCCATGCTGGCTGGACCTGATCCCTTGGTTTTCCTATAGGTGCCACATGATGGCACTCAAGATGATCTGCTCCATAACCTCTGGCACCAAGGTCAGACTGACAGGCCTATAATTCCCCAGATTCTCCTTCTGGCCCTACTTTCAGACATTCCGCTTTGGTTTTTTACTTTTTTGGCTTTTCTTTTTCTTGCTGAATCATAAGTAAAGCAGTCCCTTTTCAGATCCTTCCTTGCATCCTGAAGGATATTGGAGCAAATATATCATGGGCTGAGGAATTTATACGAATAAGAGAGGGTATTAAAAAGTAATGGAAGTCTAATACTGAAGAGCATTTCACATTCCTTTAGACAGTTTTTATTAATGCAAAATAATTTCCATTTTAACGTATGATAAAAATAACATTACAAAATATCTACTGCTTTTAAGTGGTTTTTCTATAAACTTAATTTTTCTTTAAAAGGGTAGGTCCCAAAAATCACATGACCATTAAAATTTACATGAAACTAAGTGTGAATGTTTCTACTTTGTTAAAGTGGATTTTTAGTGTTCCTTTTGTCTTGTGTTCTCTGTATTGGGGCACTGTGTCCAGCCATCCTTCCTTCAGTATTTAATTTTAGGGGATATGTGTTTTTCCAGTGTTAGCTTAAAGAAAGAAGTACTACGTATTGCATTTGAAAATAACCTGACAGCTAAAGTTTAATATGATTCCACAATCTTCATACTGGGTTGATTCCCTTATACTAATTGAATGGCTTTTATTGAACAATTACTTTTGTTGTTCAGGGGTTTAAATTTTAAATGGCATGTGTGACATTGAAGCTACTTTAAATGGTCAAACACCCATTCCTCACTGCATTTTGCCAATTCAATCCATTTTAGATGTAACCTCGGGTATGGTGAAAGACCCACCGGATGTCTTGGACAGGCAAAAATGTCTTGATGCTCTGGCTGCTCTACGCCACGCCAAGTGGTTCCAGGTTTGGAACATCATTTTACTTTCTTTTTGTAGCCTTAGGAGAGATTAGTTTAGTTGCAATATAAATGTTTAACTGTGTGAAAACACTCAGTGTTGTTCATGCTGATAATATTTTTCTGGTCCCTAAATTTAAATGTAGAAGGTTGAGTATGGAGGAACTGCTTTATGCAGTTATTGCTCATGTGACTTTTTTTTTCTGGTTATTGAGAAGGCAATGTTGAAAGTTTGACTCGCTTGGGGGTGATAACATATTGTATATTTGTTATGTGTTCCATAAGGCTGCAGAGTAACTTTGCTTTAAATAATGGAATATGTGTTTAATGTGGTTAGATTTAAGACTTTTTTCCTATTTCTTTACATGTAGGGAATGAACAGCGAGAAGCAACTGTTTGGTTTAGTGACTTTGCATTCTAGCAAAGACACATTTAAGAAACCAAACAGATTCCCTTGACCTTTCAGTCTCTGTACCTATTTCTTAGACCTTTATTCTTTTTATTTCTAATATAGAAAAATATTGTATTTATTGTTGCAAGTGAACATAGGTCAAAGGGTACAGGGGATCAAGAAATGTTATTCTTGTATAATCTGTGCACTTTGACTTCTATCACCTTAAATTACTAACCCTGTATAAAATACTGCTGTAAATGGCAGCTCATGGAATAAAGTTGTAGAATGGTTTGTTTCAGTCTTGTATCTGAGCTTCCATTGAACAGTGATGTTTTAGTCTTTCAACAAGTCCTATTTGCTGTAGGTGCTGGGATTAATTTGATTTTGTATTGATCTCAAGGCTAGAGCTAATGGTCTGCAGTCCTGTGTGGTTATCATACGTATTCTCCGTGACCTCTGTCAACGGGTTCCAACTTGGTCTGATTTTCCAAGCTGGGTGAGTAATGGTTTTTTGAATTAGTCTTTTTAATGCACATTTTTTTAATCTACTGCAAGTAAAGCATGGGAAAGTGTTACTACAGTTTTAAAATGTAGGTTTTTTTCAAGCAGTAATGTAGAGTTTTGCTTGAATGGGGTTTTTTTGTTGATTTGGTTGGGGTTTTTTTGTTTGTTTTTCCCCAACAACCAATCCAGATTACCTCTAAAAATTAATTTTCTGTGGTTTTGCCATTTGAAGCTGGAAACTTTTTTTCAAAAGGAATTTTCTTGTTGTTTTGAATTCTTTGAGGGTAGCACTCTTATTCTATATTTTAGCAATTTTTCCTTTACTCTGTATAAAAGAATTATTTTTTTCTAACAGCCTACTCTGAATTGCTTGGATTTTACTGAAACTGATTAAAAATAATGTCAGCTGTGCCCAGATAGCTCTGTGATAACAGAAAGGCTACTTGAAAGAATAAATTGCAGCAATTCCTGCAATCATTAATATATTGTTTCTGCAAGATGAAATACCACACTACTAGTCGATGGATGTGTTACCATTAACATTTTAATCAGTGTCACCTAGACACAGATCTCTAGATTGTACCCAGTTACCTCTCAATTCTTGCAGCTGAGTGTTTTTGGAGCATTCCTTTACATTGACTATCTTAAGTTATGCTCTTCAGGAGTGCAACTTGTGTTCCAAATACTAATAAATGTTCAATCTGTGGACTGGACAAAGTCTGAAACAAAATCTCTGAAGCATATATATGTGGAGATAAATTCAGCTGACTGTCTTGTTTCATAGACCAAATTCTGTTGTACTGTGCTGCTTCATAATGTAGACTTTTCAGTTTTGGCTGGAAGAGTGCTAACATTGTCAAGACAGTTATAGTAGTTGGCATTATTTCAATAAGAAATGTTTTACAACTGTGCTAAGCTTGCCAACCGGAAAAAATGTGGAGCAGTTATTTCTGCTTTTTAAAATATTTAAAGTAAAAAAAAAAATCCAATTTCTGTGCTATACTTCACAAAAGATATACTGTACAAATATAGTTTAACAGAAGCTCAGAAGTATGTAAGTGCCCTCAATATCACTCACTAAGTTGCCAAAGAATAAACCCTGCTATACTTTTAGAAAAGCATCCTTATAAATTTTACAACACACAGCAGACACATAGATGAAGAACGTGGAATGTTGTTTCTTATAATATCTGTTCTAAGGCACAGTCAGAAGGAAAGAGAGGTATGAAGCAATGTGTCACAGAATCACAAAATCAGTCAGGTTAGAAGGGATCACAGTGGATCATCTGGTCCAACCTCCCTGCTCAAGCAGGGTCATCCCAGAGCACATTGCACAGGATCACATCCAGAGAGTTCTTGAATATCTCCAGTGATGAAGACTCCACACTGTCTCTGGACAATCTGTTCCAGTGCTTGGTCACATGCATAGTAAAGAAGTTCTTCCTCATGTTCAGGTGGAACTTCCTGTGTATCAGTTTCTACCCATTGCCGCTTGTTCTATTGGTTGGCACCACTGAGAAGAGCCTGACTCCATCCTCTTTAGGTACTTATACACATTGAGGAGGTCCCCTCTCAGTCATCTCTTCTCAAGGCTGAACAAGCCCAGCTCCCTCAGCTTTTCCTTGTAAGAGAGATGCTCCAGACTGTTGATCAACTTAGTAGCCTGTTGCAGGTTTGGCCTAGCTGTTGCCAACCCTGGACTGGCCCCCCTTCCCCCTCCCAGAACTTCCCCAGAAAAGGAAAGGAAAAAAAAACACTGAAAAGAAATGCACTCTAGAGAAACTGAACTGAATAAAAAGAATAAATTATATTTTCTAACATTCACAAACCACACTGTATACACAGTACATAGGATCCCACCCCCAGGGGAAGGGGAAGGGAAAAAAGAGGACTGATTAGCCAGAAAATAGGGAAGACACCAACCCAACCTAAAGAAACCGAATGAATCAAAACAAACACAATTAAAAACCTCAAGGAAGGGGAACAAGAATGAAACAATCTCACCCAGGACAGGAGAACCACCAACAACCGGAGGGACCAGACTCCAACCACCTCCCACCAGCTCCTCGGCCAAGCGAAAAGAGCCAGCAAAACCACTCCCCCCGCTGCTACATGGATGACACGTGTGGAATACTTGTAACTTCCTTAGATACAATGGTTACTGAGGAAGCCATGGGTCAAACCATTGCATAGCCCTCTGCTGTATCTGCTCCAGGAGCTCCATGTCTCTCTTGTCCTGAGGAGCCCAGAACTGGACACAGCACTCCAGATGTGGCCTCACCAGGGCTGAGTAGAGGGACAGGATCACCTCCCTCAACCTGCTAGCAATACTCTTCCTAATACACCCCAGGATACCATTTGCCTTCTTGGCCACAAGGGCATGCTGCTGGCTCATGGACAGCTTGTTGTCCACCAGGATCCCCAGGTCCTTCTCTGCAGAGCTGTTTTCCAAAAGGTCAGCCCCCAGCCTATACTGGTTCCCAGGGTTATTCCTCCTCAGGAGCAGGACCCTGCATTTGCATTTGTTGAATTTCAGACGGTTCTCTGCTCATCTCTCCAATTTATTGAGGTCCCTCAGAAGGTCTGCACAGCACTCTGGGGTATCGGCCACTCCTCCCAGCTTTGTGTCAACAGCAAACTTGCTGAGGAGGCACTCTACCCCCTCATCCAAGTAATTGATGAACAAGTTAAACAACACTGGGCCCAGTATTGAACCCTGGGGGACACCACTAGTCACAGGCCTCCAACTAGACCCTGTGCCACTGATCACAACTGTCTGGGATCTGCTATTCAGCCAGTTCTCAATCCATTCCACTGTCTGCCCATCCAGTCCACACTTCTTGAGTTTGCCTATGAGGATTTCATGAGAGATTTCAGGCTGTGTCTCAGTTCTCTCTAAAAATCCTTCTTGCCTTGCTCTTGGTACCTGATGCATTGCCAGTGACATGAATCAACATTGAAGTTTGTGTATTCAGTTGTTCTTTTGGCCTGTTGGCAAAGTCTTACTGACAAAAAAAAAGACAGATTTTAAATATATGTAATTTCTGACAGTTACAGATGAAATTTTGTAGATTGAAGAAATATATTTTTCTGGACACAGAACTTCTCCTGATCTGTGTGCTAGAAGCCTATTACAAGCCAAAGAGATGCCAGAGCTTTTAAAAAACAGCCTAAGTAGTAATAATACAAAATATTGAGAAATCTAAACACAGACATTAGTATCAGCCTCTTTATATACCTAGAAATAAAAACTACATTAGAAGAATTTTGTCAAGTTCTTACAAGTTAGAAGGAACTAATATTCAAGGTTGATTTATTTTTATTTATTTTCCAAACTTGAAATCTAGTCTTTTGTGCATATAAACACCAGGACATCATAATTCACATTTTCCTATGGTTAAGTTGAGGACTTCAGTGTATTGTATTGATGCCTAAAATGAAAGAACTTTCCAGACAGTATTAGTATAGATAAAATAGAGAGCAGGCCTTTAATTAAAAGTGCCTTTAGGTGCAATGAACGCATAAGTGCACAATACAGTATAAGGCTCTTACAAATTTATAACACTAATTAATTATCATATCTAATGGATACATCCAACCGAAGAATTGTCCACCCCCAGAACCTCCCTCAGGTCTGCTCCTTGGCACATCCCCCCCAGAACTGAATCAGAGGTCTCAAGACCTCTTACTTGTTCACCATCATCATCTTCACATCACATGCCTTCTTTGGAGCTTCTCCAAGGTTTCTGGGCCTTCTGCTTTGACCACAATGATATCTTATTATGTCCTTCTATGTATATGTCTCAAACAAGATGTCCTTGCTAAAATCTTTTCCTTGAAAAGAACATTAAACAAAATTTGAAGAATTTTGAGAATTTGATATAAAGCGTAAGAAAGGGGATTTAGTAACTGTTAAATGCTATTTTAAAGTGTTATAAACTATACGGCTATATTAAAAAGTCTATATGCTACAAATCTTAAGGATCTTAAAGCATCATTTCCCCCTGTAGTAGGCTGACCTGGCAGAATGCCAAGTACCAACCATAGGGTCAGAAAGTGTCCCCTGAAAGGGAGGGAGGAAAAAAAAATGAAAAACTAAAATTTAAAATGGCAAGATTTTTATATTTACACAGAGGAGAGAAAATTAAAAACAAAATGCAATATAACACATATATACTAATGTAAAAAGAAACAAGAATAACTCTATACCAAGTCGCCCCCCCAATAATACAGATTCCACCACCCAGACCCACAAAAACACCCCAAGAGACTCTTCCTGAGAAACACTCAGCAAGGAAAAGGGAGAGATTAACAATAAAAATGTTTACTTCCCCGAACCAAAACAGCTGCGAAGTAGCAGTAAGCAGCAGTGAGGCCTAGTCCTCGTGGGACAACACAGCAGGTCCACTCACTACCATGGCCATGAGCAAAAGACCCAGATAACTCCTCCCCACACTGTTTTATACTTGATTTGACATCAGATGATATGAAATATCTCTTTGGTTGCTTAAGTCAGCTGATATTTTGTCCCTTCTAATCTATGTAACATTATCAGGGCCTACTAAACTGAGGCCTACCAAAACTAAGGCCTAACTAAAACTACCACACCCCCCTTTAGAGACTGGATAAAATTCTATCTTGTCTAGTCTCTACCATTTATATTTAATATTAAACCATAAAGATGAGCAACTACTACAACACTGAATCATACCAGCCATTATGCAGACACTAATGATAAATATAACCAATTTGAACAGCTGTTTTATTCAAGTCCAGTTCAGTAACCGTGAAGTAAGTTTATAGAAGATATCTCTGAAACCCAATGAGACATCTTCAGAAGTTACCTGATGTAGAATTTGAGTTTGTTTCCAAATTTCAGCCAAATCCTTCGAAATTCTTCCTATTTGATCTACATAAGAACAACTGGTGATAACAACTGGTGATAACAACTGTACACACACCTCCTTGTGAAGATAGTAAAAAATCGAGAGCCATTTAGTTCTGCAGAACTACATGAGACAAACCATGGACTTCTTCTTGTAAGGCAATGATTGCATCTGAAGTTTGATTCTCAATATGTTCAATAACAGCTGAAATGTTACCAATAGCTTTTTCTAACTCACTCCTAAAGAAGGAATAAGAGCCCTAATCACACTGTCAAAAGTCATGGGACATTCATCGAGAGGATTTCTGGATCTTTTTATCCTCCTTACATAAGTCCTTATCCACTCACCTTGTTCTATAATTTGATCAAATATTGTTATATTTGGGATTACAGCCCCAAGAGCACAAGCCCAGTCTTTGCTAGGGACAAAACTTTCCATGCTTTATTTATGCATAACCAATACCATCCTGAACCCTTTGACGGAATCATTCTCCAAGGTGTTTGTGCCAATCCTATTAGAATTTCCAGTGTTAGCCTTATTCTGGATTAAGTTTTGTGACAATACAGAGGGAGAATTATCTTTCCTGTGGCATTAACAATCACGCAGGGAACTGTGTAACTTTCATGATTAGGAATTAAGCTGCTCAGGGCTAGGGGTAGGTAGGCCTTAGTGACCTGTTCCCACCTTCCAGTTGTGAAAACTCCTGAGTGGTCCTGGAGTTCAGGGCTCTTACCAAGGTTTGTCTCATTCATTAAGACACCAGTTAAAGGCCAGTTGTTATTCTCACCAATTGTTGGCATTTGAGTACAAATCTAACAGTCATTTTTATGAAGAATATAGGATACATTTTGGACTAGAGCCAAATGCAAATTTCAGTTCCAAACCTGATTCATGGTTACCAGCAGTTCAGGTAATAAACACAGAAGAAGCAGTTTAAACCATATCTTCTTCATCTGTATCAGTCTCTGTTGCTCCACTTGTCTCAGGAGCAGAGGCCCTCTTAACTCTGGAGTAGTGAATCCAGGGTTCTTTGCCAGCAACTTTGACTGCAGTGAGGGTGGTCAGCGAAACTTGGAACGGTCCTCTCCATTTAGTTTGCAGCAGGTCTCTGTCCCACCATTTAACATAGACCCGGTCTCCAGGCTGGAATAGATGAGCAGGCGTGTCCAATCCTAGAGGTCTGGATAACATGAGGAATCTCTGTAGTTTCTGCAAAGTAGAGCCTAGGGCCATTAAATAATTTTGTAAATCAATTTTCCCCCTCATGTGAATTTCTTCCAGAATATGTGCAACTTGGTATGGCCTGCCATACAATATTTCATAGGGACTTATGTTGTCTGTCCACCTTGGTTGTATGCAGATCCTCAGCAAGGCCTGGACCCATGACATAGATGTCTCTTGACAAATTTTGCTTATCTGTGTTTTGAGAGTACCATTCATACGTTCAATTTTGCCACTCGCTTGAGATCTGTAGGGAGTGTATAGGTCCCAAATAATTCCCAGAATTCGACTAACCTCCGCCACTACTGTTGCAGTGAAATGTGGCCCTCTGCCTGATGACATTCCCAAAGGAACCCCAAACCTTGAAATTATATGGTTAAGCAAAACTTTTACCACTTCTCTTGCTGCGTTAGCGCAGCAGAGGTAAACTTCAGGTCATCCACTGAAAGTGTCAACCAGCACCAGTACGTACCTGTTGTTGCGGGTGGGAGTGGAAGGCTTAGACAAAATTTGTTAAGAAAGCCCTGTCGCTGAGTCACAAGGTGCAGAAAGGACTCCTGGCAGAACAGCTTATCTGTCAAATCCTGTTTCAAAAGCAGGATGTGTATTTGAAGTCGTGAACCAGGATGGTTTTAGCATAATTTAACACCAAGACAGCATCCTTGCACCAGCAGTTGAGCTTGTCTGATAGCCCGCGTGATGGCTTGCATAGTATGCATTCTCTGATTGGATTTTAGATCTTATCGGGGTGGGCCTATCCTGCCACACCTGTATCCTTCTTTGCATGGTAACTCAGCAAAATCTATTTGCCAATAGTCTCCAGGGAGGTCTCTGGCCTTTGTTACCCCTAGCACCACTCTTTGGCTAGTATTAGGATTGTTTCAGTAGCAGATTTCACTTTTACTTACTATGGATTGTACAATTTCAGTCATTCCTGTTCCTATCACTGTCTTCAAATGTTTCAAAAGATTTGCTATTCCCCAATAAGTACTCTCATGTTCCCACAGAGCTATCTCCCAAAGGAGTTGGGGTGGGACTACAACCTGTTCTGTAGGTGTAACAGCCCATCCACCTTCTTTAATTTCAGCCTTATGGGACTTAACTGGTGGTCTCTCTGCTCATACTTTGGGGTGAACCCTGACAGGTCGATTTCCTTCTGTGGTATTACTGCTAGGATACCTTTTTCTGCAGCCCCTTTTGCTGCTTGATTGGCAAAATGATTCCCTAATTTGGGAGTTGTTTTCCCCTTTGGATGAGCTCTGCAATGCATGATAGACACCTCTGTAGGTTTCCAGATACTGCGCAGTAGTGCATGGATCTGTTTGACATGCTTGATCCCACTGCCCTGAGCAGTCAGTAGCCCTCTCCTTTCAGATGGCTCTATGGGCATGCACAACACTAAATGCATACTTAGAATTAGTCCATAAAGTATGCATACTTAGAATTAGTCCATAAAGTAAACAAACTTCTGCAGAGAGAAAGGACTTCACACAACAAACCTGTGAGATTCATAGTGAAGACATTTTATTACACATAGCACATGGTTTATATAGGGTTAGAACTACAGCTTATCGGCTAAAAAGAGTTACATACCACCACGCTAGAAACTTCAATTGGTTAGAACCCCATATCTCACAAGTCCCATGTTTTGGAGAACTTACCCTAGATGTTTTCAAGAACCTCTCTGGTGTGCTGTGAGAAACCTGAGGAGCTCCCATGAGAAGCTAACTTCTCCAAGCAGCTGTGACTTGTTTATTCTTAGCTGCCTTCAGTCTCACAGGATCTTCTATAGATCTGAATTGCTCACTTGTGATTTTACTGTAACTACAAGTCCATATATTTACCTTCTGTCCTTTACTCAGTTCCACAGCTCTTGTCAGTGCAATCAGTTTGGCTTTCTGTGATGATACATCTTGTGGCAAGGCCTTCGCCTTCATTACCTTGTCTGTGGTTGTCACTGCATATCCTGTCATTCACTGTCTCGCACAAAGCTGCTTCCATCAGTATACGATTCCCAGTCTGGGCTTTCCAGAGGCACAACCTTCGGGTCTGATCTACTGGAGTAAGTCTCTTCGATGGTCTGTAAAGAGTCATGCTCGGGCACGCTCTCAGTCAATGGTGAGGACAAAAACATAGCAGAATTAACAACAGATGTTTTTAGAGTCACATCATCCTGTTTTAGCAGCACAGCTTGATACTTAAGTATCCTGCTAGGGGACAACCAGTGACTTGTCTTCTGTTCAAGTACAGTTAGGACTGCATGGGGTACATACTTAACAATGCACTGTTCAAGAGTGAATTTCCTGACTTCCTGTATCAGTATAACAGTAGCTGCCACAGCTTTCGAAGACCCAGGCCACCCTTGTCTAACATTGTCCACCTGTTTTAAAAAGTAAGCCACAGCCCTTCGCTGGTTCCCAAGAGATTGTCACAGCACCCCCAGAGCAATGTTCTGTCTCTCATATGTGAACAACTCAAAAGGCTTAGTTAAGTCTGGCAGCCGTAATGCTGGAGCTGACATCAGAGAATGTTTCACCTGTTTAAATGCGGCCCTGGTATCATCTGTCCATACCACAGATCCCTTATCGGCTGCCTTTAATGCTCCATACAGGGGTTTCACTAGCGTTGTAGTTTGGAATTATAATGTAGATTCTCTCCCTGCCACTTACTGCCCATGCCGTTACTTAACAAAAGTAGTTAACTGCTACCAGCTTCTTCTTGATCATTTGGGTGGGGGGAAGACTGTCTCTTGTTTTTGGGGACATTCCATTTTTTTAGCTTGGCTGAACGCAGGAGCGGGGTGTGTATGCTGCTGTAGAAGGGAAGCTGTTTTTCTCCTGCTCTTCATGTTGCTGCTTTTTGGCGAGCTGGTTCCTTTTTTTCCTTGCCGTGGCTGTTCTCCTGGTTCGGCGTTTGGGGCCCTGGTTGCTGCTCCGGCCTCACCTCCGCCTGCAGTGTCGTGGCCTGCCCGCCCCCGCCGTGGAGGCGACCCAGGAGAGAGAAGGCACAGCTGCTTCCCAGGACACACTGCGGCTCTCCGCTTACAGCTTTCCGTCTTCGTTTGGGACAAGGGACACCGAGGGAGAGACAGAATTCATCTGAGTGCTCACCACTCATCTCTGTCTCGCTGGAGAGGGACTGGGAGCTCACCCTGCAGCTAGCCGGGGTGTGACACAGACACTGCCCATAAGTATAACTTTTCTTCAGAAGGAAACCTGTTGGTGTGAGGGTTGTTCTCTTTATGTTTTTTCTTGTGGTGTTGGGGAAGCAGTTTGCTCTGGTCTGTTTACAGTTATATCTATACCTACATATATATATATATATATATATATATATATATATATATATATATATACATATATATCAGTTAAGAACAGTTATCCTTCTAATATCCATTTTCTAATTAAAGTTCCTTTTCTTAAATTTGATAAAGAGTGACGTGATTGTTGTAGAGGAATCCCCTCCTCCGTCTGTGGGTAAACATTTTGTTTTTTCCCCTCAAACCAAGACAACTAGTAATCCATAATCAGATATACACAGCTGACACCAACCCACCATTCCCAGGAAAACCTGCATTTTTCGCACAATGTGGGGCTCTGGAAGATGACAGATGGCTTCTTTCTGGTCTGTGCTGAGTCGTTGATGTCCAAAGAAGATTTCAATTCTCAAATAGGCTACTGTTTCCTTTGCAATTTGTGCTTTTGCTCTTGAGACTCTATACCCACTTGGTTCCAAAAAGTTTAACAAACAAAGCTGGATGCATGCCTCACGATCTTTGGCAGCAATCAGTATATCATCCACATACTGCAAAACAACTCCTTCTGGCTGCTGCCTTCTCCAGTTCTCTAGTTCTTTCACCAGCTAGTTTCCGAATGTAGTTAGACTATTCTTAAACCCCTGCGGTAGAACACCCCAGGTGAGTTGAGTTCTTCTCCCTGTTTCAGGATTTTTCTATTCAGAAGAAAAGAGCTGTAAGCTGTTTTTAATCATGGGAATGCAGAAGAAGTCATCCATAAGATCAAGCACAGTAAACCATCTGTCCTAGTTCAGCAGGAGGGACCAGCTAACCCTGTGTGGGGGTGATCAAAGCTGTGTATTCTACCCCCTCTATTCATTCCCCAAGGTCAATGGGCCATTAGCAGCAGCTGCCCAGGGAGCCATTATCACTTCACACCCAGCCTGAGGGGGGCGGAGCTGCTAATGGGCCATCAACAGCTCAACACCCCCTGGCTCCCAGAGTTAATCACCCATTGTGTGAGTCCCCGCCCAGGGGGAGGGACTGAGTGCTCCCTGAGGGTACATAAGTGGTGGGTAAGAAGACCTCGGAAACTTCTCGTCGGATCCAGAGCAGCAGCAGGACCTTGACAGGAGGAGATCCCCGCTCTCGCCCAGACCATAGCCCTCGCCTGCACCAACAGGTTTTTCTTTTCCTTTTGCTCTGGACTTGGGGGAACCACAGGGGTCTCAGCACAAGGGCAAACAAACCCCTTTGGGTTTGTGCCCCAGGACACTGGGTTATACTGCTGGGGTTTTGTGAGTTGAAAGCAATTTCCCTTGTGTGTCAGTGTTGTTATTGTAATATTATTATTAAATTTTAGGTCTGACTTATAATCTCTCTCGTGGTGAGTTCATTTCCCCTGCTGGTTCACCTTCAAACCAGCACATCTTTTGGCGCCCAATGTGGGGCCACGAGAGAGAAGTCAGAATTAAAATTTCATTTTGTGTATTTGGATACAGAAACTCCCTGACTACCATGTTGCTTGATGTATTCATGTGGATGGTGTATCTGGGCCTGTTCATATTTCGACACATGGGGAACCATGTGCCTGTTTTGATGCTCTCTTTAATACCAGGGAGAAGGATCAAAATTGGTTTATTAATATACTATGTTTATGTTGTCATAACATCAGAAGCAATGAATTTCATTGTGAATGTATATTCAGTCTGGTGTGCCTGTCCTGGTTTGGGTTGTTACCTCTGGGGTCTCATTAAAAATAGCACCCAGACTGTGGGGAAAACAGGCGGAGATGGTTACTTCCACCTTTTCACCTCTGCTACAACAATCATTGAAAATATTGAGCTTCCTTTTGATGTTAGGGACAGCATAATCTTGCTGTTAGTGTTGCTTTGTCTCCTCTGTACTGTATACACCATGTTTAGGGTCAGAACTGGGCTCTCTAAGGAGACTTGCTGGAGGCCTGCCCTGGGAGCAGATGATGTTGAGTGGCACGGGAAGTGGGAAGATATGGGCCAGTATTTGGAGACCTTCTCTCCTCAAATGATCTGGAAATTCACCCCAGAACAACTGCAGGACCCTGCCAAAATGCTAAGCTATGTGAAAGGAAGATGCTCTGGTAGTCCCAGAGATGTGCAGCTCACAGCAACCTGCTGGGCCCTGGCCACTGCCTACCGCACACTGCTTGGTGTGGTACAGCATCATCAGGAGGAGGAGAAAAGGAGCAAATCCACAGGCACCATGTCCACCCAAACCACGGCTGAGCCAGAGAGGAAGAGAGATACATCAACCAGCAGCATGTCCACCCAGACCATGACTGAGCCAGAGAGGAAGAGAGGTACATCAACCAGCACCATGCCCACACAAACCACAGCTGAGCCAGAGAGAAAGGGAAACAAATCAACCAGCACCATGTCCACACAAACCATGGAGGAGCCAGAAGGACAACAGAAACCGATAGCAGTTGCCCCTGTCCAGAAAAGAAAATCAAAGACCAAATCAGTTCGTATAGCGCATGACGAGGAAGAGTCAGGACCTTCATCTCAAGCAGAAGAAATGGAGCCAGAAATAATCACCCGGTCCCTATCCCTGGGAGAGCTGCGTGAGCTCCGGAGAGAGTTCACACGACAGGCAAATGAGTCCATCTTAACCTGGCTACTTCGAATCTGGGATGCTGCAGCCAGTGACACAATTCTAGATGGGAGTGAGGCAAGGCAGCTGGGATCCCTTTCTCGAGATGTTGTCATTGATCAGGGCATTGGAAAGAGACAGGAAACTCTCAGCCTCTGGCGGCGACTGTTGTCAAGCGTGAGGGAGAGATATCTTTGTAAGGAGGACCTCCACGTACAGCAAGGACAGTGGAACACGATGGAACAAGGTATCCGGTGCTTAAGGGAATTAGCCATACTGGAGATAATCTTTTCAGAGGATGAGAGATTCCCTAAAAGTCCAGATGGTGTCCAGTGCACATCCCAGATGTGGTTAAAATTTGCACGACTTGGGCCAGAAATGTATTCTCGCTACCTTGCAACATTGCAGTGGAGAGAGGGAGAAGACAAGGTGGGTGCACTGGTCAGCAAACTCAGGATTTATGAAGACACTGTCACTGCTCCATTACGAGCCCACGTCTCAGCTGTGGAAACAAAACTGGCTGAACTGGAAGAGAAGATTAAGGAAGGACTCTTTCATATCTCTCCAGAAAAAACGAGAGTCTCTGCCATCAGAAGCAGGCGTCTTCCAGCTAAGGAGAAAGGGTACACTCCACGCGGCAATCTGTGGTTTTACCTCCATGAGCATGGAGAAGATATGAGGAAGTGGGATGGGAAACCCACCTCTTCCTTAGCAGCTCGGGTACGTGAATTGCAAAGAGGCACAACTAACACAGGGAATTCTTCAAGGTTGAAGGCTGCTCCGGTCTGTCGTGGGCAAGGCTCCAGACAGTATAGGAATGATGATGTTATGCCCGATCCTCTTGAAGGAACCTCCCGGTCATATTCACAGGGAGAGCGCAGTGAATACCATGACCAGAACTAGGGGGGCCCTGCCTCTAGCCAGGTAGAGGAGAGGGACAATCGGGTTTATTGGACTGTGTGGATTCGGTGGCCTGGCTCATCAGACCCACAGAAATACAAAGCTTTAGTGGACACTGGTGCACAATGCACGTTGATGCCATCAGGATACGTTGGGGCAGAATCCATCTCTATTTCTGGGGTGACAGGGGGATCCCAACAGCTGACTGTACTGGAAGCTGAAGTCAGCTTGACTGGAAAGGAATGGCATAGACACCCCATTGTGACTGGTCCAGAAGCCCCGTGCATCCTTGGCATAGACTACCTGAGGAATGGATATTTCAAAGACCCAAAGGGACTGCGTTGGGCCTTTGGCATAGCTGCTGTGGAGACAGAGGAAATCAGACAGCTGAGCACCTTGCCTGGCCTCTCAGAGGACCCTTCTGCTGTGGGACTGCTGAAAGTTGAAGAACAATTGGTACCGCTGGCCACAGCCACAGTGCACCGTCGGCAATACCGCACTGACCGAGACTCTGTGACCCCCATACACAAGATGATTCGTGAGCTGGAGAGCCAAGGGGTGGTCAGCAAGACTCACTCACCCTTTAATAGCCCCATATGGCCAGTACGAAAGTCCAGTGGAGAGTGGAGGCTGACGGTGGATTTCCGTGGCCTCAATGAGGTCAAACCCCCCCTGAGTGCCGCTGTGCCAGACATGCTGGAGCTTCAGTATGAGCTGGAGTCCAAGGCAGCCAAGTGGTATGCCACCATCGACATTGCCAATGCCTTTTTCTCCATTCCGTTGGCAGCAGAGTGCAGGCCGCAGTTCGCTTTCACCTGGAAGGGGGTGCAGTACACCTGGAATCGACTGCCCCAGGGGTGGAAACACAGTCCCACCATTTGCCATGGACTGATCCAGACTGCATTGGAAAAGGGTGAGGCTCCAAAACATCTACAGTACATCGATGACATCATTGTGTGGGGGAACACAGCAGGGGAGGTTTTTGAGAAAGGAAAGAAGATAATCCAGATTCTCCTAAGAGCTGGTTTTGCCATTAAACGAAGTAAGGTCAAGGGACCTGCTCAGGAAATTCAGTTCCTAGGAGTGAAGTGGCAAGACGGGTGTCGTCAGATTCCAACAGAGGTGATCAACAAAATAGCTATGTCCCCACCGACCAGCAAGAAGGAAACTCAGGCTTTCCTAGGCGCCGTGGGCTTTTGGAGGATGCATATCCCTGAGTACAGTCAGATTGTAAGCCCTCTCTACCTTGTGACACGGAAGAAAAATGATTTCCAGTGGGGCCCTGAACAACAACAAGCCTTTGAGCAGATTAAACAGGAGATTACCCATGCAGTAGCCCTTGGGCCAGTCAGAACAGGACAGGATGTGAAGAATGTGCTCTACACTGCAGCCGGGGAGAATGGCCCATCCTGGAGCCTCTGGCAGAAAGTACCTGAGGAGACTCGAGGACGACCGCTGGGATTCTGGAGTCGGGGATACAAAGGATCTGAAGCAAGCTATATCCCCAACTGAGAAAGAGATCCTGGCAGCTTATGAAGGAGTTTGAGCTGCCTCAGAAGTGATTGGCACTGAGGCACAGCTCATCCTGGCACCCCGACTACCAGTGTTGGGCTGGATGTTCAAAGGAAAAGCTCCTTCTACCCATCACGCCACTGATGCCACATGGAGTAAGTGGATCGCTCTGATCACGCAGCGAACCCGGATAGGGAATCCTAATCGCCCTGGGATTTTGGAAATCATCACTAACTGGCCAGAAGGTGAGAGTTTCGGATTGTCCTCTGAAGAAGAAGAGGAGTAGGTGACACGAGCTGAGGAGGCCCCACCATATAACCAGCTACCAGAAGAGGAGAAGCGATATGCTCTCTTCACAGATGGCTCTTGCCGCATTGTAGGGACAAGCCGGAAATGGAAAGCAGCTGTATGGAGTCCTACACGTCGAGTTGCAGAAGCGACTGAAGGACAAGGTGGATCAAGTCAGGTTGCAGAGCTGAAAGCTGTTCAGCTGGCTTTGGATATCGCTGAACGAGAGAAGTGGCCAAGACTCTACCTTTACACTGACTCGTGGATGGTGGCCAATGCTCTGTGGGGATGGCTGGAGCACTGGAGAAAGGCCGGCTGGCAGCGCAAAGGGAAACCCATCTGGGCGGCTGAGATGTGGCAGGACATCGCTGCCCGGGTAGAGAAGCTGAGTGTGAAGGTCCGTCACGTAGATGCTCATGTACCCAAGAGCCGGGCTAATGAGGAGCATCGTAACAACGAGCAGGTAGATCGAGCTGCCAGGATCGAAGTTTCTCAGATAGATCTGGATTGGCAGCATAAAGGTGAATTGTTTCTAGCCCGATGGGCCCATGATGCCTCTGGTCATCAGGGCAGAGATGCGACATACAGATGGGCTCATGACCGAGGGGTGGATCTAACCATGGACAGTGTCTCACAGGTTATCCATGACTGTGACACATGTGCTGCCATCAAGCAGGCCAAGCGGGTGAAGCCTCTATGGTATGGTGGACGGTGGTCGAAATACAGGTATGGGGAAGCCTGGCAAGTTGACTACATCACACTTCCCCAAACACGCCAAGGCAAGCGCTACGTGCTGACCATGGTAGAGGCAACCACTGGATGGCTGGAGACATACCCCGTATCTCACGCCACTGCCCGGAATACCATCCTGGGCCTTGAGAAACAAGTCCTGTGGAGACACGGCACCCCAGAGAGAATAGAGTCTGACAACGGCACCCACTTCAAAAACAGCCTCATAGACACCTGGGCCAGAGAGCACGGCATTGAGTGGGTGTATCATATCCCCTACCATGCTCCAGCTGCCGGGAAAGTTGAGCGATGTAATGGACTGCTGAAAACAACCCTGAAGGCGTTGGGTGGGGGAACTTTCAAACACTGGGAGCTGCATTTGGCAAAGGCCACCTGGTTGGTCAACACCCGGGGCTCCATCAATCGAGCTGGCCCTGCCCAATCAGAACTCTTGAATACTGTAGATGGAGATAAAGTCCCTGTGGTCCATATGAGAGGTATGTTAGGAAAGACTGTTTGGGTGAGTCCCACCTCAAACAAAGGCAAACCCATCCGAGGGATTGTCTTTGCTCAAGGACCTGGTTGCACTTGGTGGGTAATGCAAAAAGATGGAGAAACACGTTGTGTACCACAAGGGGACCTAATTTTGAGCGAGAAGAGTTTGTAATGTTTCATCGTATATATGTGTATATATATGTATAGGTAAAAAGGGGATTAATTTGGGAATGACTAGATGGAGTAGAATAAGGGGTGGATAATGTCCTAGTTCAGCAGGAGGGACCAGCTAACCCTGTGTGGGGGTGATCAAAGCTGTGTATTCTACCCCCTCTATTCATTCCCCAAGGTCAATGGGCCATTAGCAGCAGCTGCCCAGGGAGCCATTATCACTTCACACCCAGCCTGAGGGGGGCGGAGCTGCTAATGGGCCATCAACAGCTCAACACCCCCTGGCTCCCAGAGTTAATCACCCATTGTGTGAGTCCCCGCCCAGGGGGAGGGACTGAGTGCTCCCTGAGGGTACATAAGTGGTGGGTAAGAAGACCTCGGAAACTTCTCGTCGGATCCAGAGCAGCAGCAGGACCTTGACAGGAGGAGATCCCCGCTCTCGCCCAGACCATAGCCCTCGCCTGCACCAACAGGTTTTTCTTTTCCTTTTGCTCTGGACTTGGGGGAACCACAGGGGTCTCAGCACAAGGGCAAACAAACCCCTTTGGGTTTGTGCCCCAGGACACTGGGTTATACTGCTGGGGTATTGTGAGTTGAAAGCAATTTCCCTTGTGTGTCAGTGTTGTTATTGTAATATTATTATTAAATTTTAGGTCTGACTTATAATCTCTCTCGTGGTGAGTTCATTTCCCCTGCTGGTTCACCTTCAAACCAGCACACCATCCTAAATCATCTGTCAGTGTCGTCAAAAGAATTATAGGGGTTGGCTAGTACTGGGTGAATGTCCTCTGTTATTTTGTTAATTGCCCTAAAATCCTGCACCAATCAGTAGCTCTTACCATCAGCCTTTTTCACCAGCAGGATGGGGGTGTGGTATTTGGATTCACATTCTACCAATAACCCAAATTTAAGGAACTTTTCAGTTATAGAGAATAATCCCTTATGAGACTCTAGTTTGAAAGGGTATTGTTTTTGTCTTACCGGTGTTGCTTCTGGTTTGAGTCTAATACTTACAGGTTCCGCTCATTTGGACCTCCCAGGACAATTGCTAGCCCACACTATAGGGATGACAGGATCGTTAACTTCTATGAGGATCTCGCCGTGGTCCTCCTGTATGAAAAATTTAGCTGCCTTGATGATAGTGAAAATGCCCCAAAAGAGCTGCGAAGAGAAAGTTTTGTATTCCGTTAGCAGCAGGTATATATTTCTGTGCAGGGAAGCGAGGCAGGTAACGCTGCACCAACTCACTTCCAAGCACAAGTGCCAAAGCAGGTTAATTTATACATTTGAATCTAAGTGATTAAAACATCTTCTCATACATCATGCATGTGATTACAACATCTCATTACATATTGACGACAGGTGGAGTCTGGGCAGAGTTGAGGAGGTATTTTCATCTGGCATCAATTTTGTCTAGGGGTTTTTTGCGTTTCATCCCCAAAACAGGGGTCTCAGTAGGTCTTCCTCAGACAAACCTTGCTTATCCTTTTTCATAAAAGACCCAGCCAAATCTCGTACAAAAAATCTTGGCTTGTTACCATTTTGCCCTATCCATGTCTACTGCTACCTGATTTATAGCTTCTAGTGCATGGTACAGCAAACTCAGTGAAAGGCCCTGTCCTAGTTCAGCAGGTGGAACCAGTTTATCACTGTGTGGGGGTGATCAAAGCTATGTATTCTACCCCCTCTATTCATTTCCCAAGAACAATGGACCATTTGCAGCAGCTGCCCAGGGCACACCTGACCCCTCAGGTTATGAGCTGGGTGAGAAAGACATCTGTGAGATAAGAGCTGTGATAACTCCCGTCCAGGGAATCCTTAGCACCTTCACACCCAGCCTGAGGGGGGCTTGTCTGCTAATGGGCCATCAACGGTTCCAAAATACCCCATGACTCACAGAGTCAGATCACCCATTGTATGAGTCCCCGCCCTGGGGGAGGGACTGGGTGCTCCCACCTGGACCTGGGGGTACATATCTTGGGGTAAGAAGACCTCAGGGGACACTCGTCGGATCCAGAGGAGGACCAAAACCTCTACAGGAGGAGACCACCACTTTCAACCAGCCTGCAACCACCACTTTCCACCAGACTGCAACTGTCTGCTGCACCAACAGGTTTTCCACTTTGGACTTTTACTTTGGACTTGGAGGAACCACATAGGGTTCAGCACAGGGGCTAAGAAACCCCTTTGTGCTTGTGCCCCCGGGTGCTGGGATATACTTCTGGGGTTTTGTGGGTTAAAACCAATTTTTTCTCCTTGTGCCATTGCATTTATTGTAATATCGTTATTAAATTATAACTCCGACTTATAATCCCTTTGGTGTTGCATTCATTTCTCCTGCCGGTTTACCTTTAAACCAGTACAGGCCCAGATCCGGGTCGAAAGAACAGAGCATGCTTAGTGATAAGGGTTGGGCAAACAGGATTTTTAGAAGTCTTTTGGAAAATCGGGCCTTGCTCCTTCTCACTCAACATATTTACTCTCAGGAATTATAATTTTTATTCCCCCCCCTTTGCAAAATTTGATTTCAGCTTCTAGTTTCTCCAATACATCCCTACCCAGCAAAGGCTTAGGAAAGTTTGGCAAATAGAGGAATTGGTAAGTAACCCAGTGCTTTCCAAACTTAAAGGTTGGAAGAAAGGTCCTGTTTCACTCACCCCTGTAGCACCAATCACCTTTACAGTGTCTTGACTCAGTTTCCCTTCCAAAGTATTTAACACAGAGTATGTAGCTCCCATGTCTACCAAGAATTCAATTTCTTCTTTCCCTGGCTTAGCTGTAACCAGACGTTCTGCTAGGAGAGAATCTTCTGGTCCCCTTCAGGCCTGATCCACGGCCATTTGGGGGATTGGGTCCGGAAAATCCTTTTGCTTCAAGACTGGACACTCCTTTTTCCATTTTCCTTTCTTCTTGCACAAAGCACGCTGATTATGACCCAGAGGGGCAGAAGTACCCTTTCTAGGTACTGTTTTCCAATTGACCCTCTTACCATACTGGTATTTGCTGCATTTGCAGTCATCATCTACCACTGCCATTGCTTTCGCCCTACCTCTCTGATCCCTTTTCCTATATACCATCCAAGATATGTCCATTAATTTAACTCAGGTCTTGTCTCTCATCTGACTTTTGCAGCTTTCTCCTTATATTGTCTACAGACTGGCTTATAAACAGAGAGACCATTTGTGCCTTTCCTTCAACTGATTCAAGATCCAAAGTTGTATACTTTTGTGCAGCCTCCTTTAACCTATTCAGAAAGTTCGTTGGGGATTCCTTTCTATCCTGTTTTACCTCATATAATCTCAACCAATGTAATGCTTTTGGAATAGCATTTCTTATATCAAGCAACATCCATTTCTGATATTGTTTCAACCTTTCCATTTTGGCTGATACCTTAGGATCCCATCCTGGATTCATCATGGAGAAATGATCTTCAATTCTCCCTTAAAGTTTTTTTGGCCACTATTAGTGCCTCACCATATATCTGAGCAGTTCTCTGAGCCATCTCTTTCTCTGTACTGTCAAGTAAAGTATCCATTATCACTTCTATGTCCTGCCAGTCTGAGTTTTGCAACTTAATTAGCCTTTCCACTTTATTAGCCACTTTTTCTGGATTCTCTCTGTACTCCCCAACTGAGGCTTTCCATTGCTGAAACTCAACTAGAGAAAAGGAAAGCTTTATTAAAATTGAACCCTGGTTTCCAAGGGCCTCTCTCGAGGGAGCTTGTATAGCAGCCTCTTCCTGTTTAGTTCTCGTGTGACAAACAATAGGACTAGGAGCTTCTATAGCCTCTCATGCTCTTTTCCCCTTTCTCAGTTGTAACAGGTTTTTCATCCTCAGTTTCCCTTTTTACAACTGTGGTTTCACTAGTACTCACAGCAGCTGGAGCTCCTGCTCCTTCATTGGCAGAGGCAGTCTCTGTCTCCTCCTCAGTGGAGGAATCTGTGGCTGTGCCAGCAGAGTTGCTGTCACTGGTTCCTGCAGCCTCCCTTTTTAGAGCAGTGGGGACATGCCTTTGCCTCCTCCTTCCATGGCAAATGCTTTCCTTCTCGGGGGACTGGAAGTGCCCCCTCCGAATGGAAATGCAGTTTCACATGGATTCCCAAAGGCGCTGGGGAACGTATAAGGGATAGGCAAGGTCAATACACCAGGAGCTCCAAAGCCACCTGTTGCTGCCACCACCACCACCACCACCACCACTGGGATAGCAAAGGCGCCTGCAGCGGTTCCCAGGATAGCAAAAATAGTGAGTAGCGGGGGGCTGTCGGGAACACCACGGCCCCACCCGGAACCATGGATGTCAAAGTTGTGTCCCCATTCGTAATGATGGAAGCCGCAGAGGCTCCAGGGGTGAGAATGCCACTACCAGCAATGGCGGAAGCCACAGAGAGGGCCTTCCCATCCCAGCCGCAGAAATGTCTTTAGCTGGAGCAGTTGCCAAGACTGCAGTGGAGGGACTGGAAGCAGCAGTGTTGCCCACAGCAGCAGCAGCCATCTTGCCACCTGGAATGGCTGCGACAGCAGAGGAACCAGGGGTAGTGGCACCGCCCGCAGCAGTCACAGCGGCCATTCTCCCTGCGGCAGCCGCAGTGCCAGCTGGCCCATAGCTTGGAGCCAAGGTTTCAATAACCCTCCCCACTGTGGGGGCAGCATCTCGACCTCCGCCCTGAAGTGTTAACCCTCGCATATTTGGAGTGATTAGCATATCTGTATCATTTGAACCTCTGGCACAAATTTGGCTAATAGTGTAACAATTTATACAATGTTTCCTTTTTCTCCCTCTAATGCCATGACTGAAAGTTCTGCGGGAACAATATCAGATCCACAATCCTTTTTCTATTCTGACTTGTTTAAAAAGATAAGAAATAGGTCAGCATATATAACCTCATTCCATCTCTCTTCCTTCCGTAGGAACAACAAAAGCTGTAACACAGTTTTAGTTGGCAGAGACCCAAATTTTGGCCAAATCTCCCCTTCATCTAATCTGTACAATGGCAGGGGTGTGTGCTTAATCTGACCAATTCCTGCCTTTTAAGGGATGTCCCTGTACCAGTGAAATGAGGCCAATAATGTAATATCGATACAAGAAGAGACCACTTTGGGATTTCTCTTTCTGCTGACTGTTCACAGCCCATGCCTATATAGGCAACTTTAACCACAGAACTTTCAGACAGAAAAACAGCAGGCAAAAACTTTTCACCTGGGGATTTGAACCTATGTCCTCTGGATTAAGAAGTAACTTTGTAATCCCATGTGCGACCAGCTTGTCTAGACAGATTGTCTTGGTTTGAGGGGAAAAAACCAAAATGTTTACCCACAAGCAGGGGAGGGGCCTCCTCCACGATAATCACACCACTCTTTATCAAATTTAAGAAAAGGAATTTTAATACAAGAAGGATAACTGATATATATATATATATATACACATATATATATATATATATATGTAAACAGACTAGTGCAACCCACTTCCCCAACACCACAAGAGAAAGAAAAAAAAAAACAACAACAAAACCCAGCAGGTTTTCCTCCGGGAGGAAAAGTCATACTTAAGTGTCAATGTCACAGCCCGGCTGGCTGCAGAGTGAGTTTCAGTCCCTTTTCCAGCGAGACAGACGAGCAGTGAGCTTTTCAGGTGGACTCCGTCTCTTCCCCCTGTGTTCCCCATCCAAGAAGCAGAAAAGCACGAGCAGCCAGAAGCAATTCCAGGGCAGGCAGCAGCAGCAACGCGGCCAGAAAGCAGTCAGGGGCAGGCAGCAGCAGCCGCGTGGCCAGAAAGCAGTCAGGGGCAGGCAGCAGCAGCCGCGTGGCCAGAAAAGCAGTCAGGGGCAGGCAGCAGCAGCCGCGTGGCCAGAAAAGCAGTCCGGGCACAGCGGCAGTGAGACAGCCAGGAAAGCCCCAGCAGTAAGCAGCAGGGCAGCCTGCCTCCTCGGAGCCCCCACTCCCGCGTTCTCCCGAGCCAAAACTGGAAAGAATATCCAAAAAAACCCAAAAGAGACAAACCTGCCCCCACCCAAGTGATCAACAGTTAACTACTTCTTTTGTTAACTGCTGGCCTGGGCAGTTAAGTGGCAGGGGAGAGAATTTACATAATAATCCCAAACTACAACACAGATATATGCTATTTCCATACAGGAGAGCAGACAGAGAGGGCATCTCCTTTCTCCCCCAACTGTACCAAACATAGGTTACTCCCCAAACAACAAAATGGTGCAGACCACCCGTACCCCTTCCTCACTCCTACAGAAGCCACAAAGAGAAGCCACTCCAAGTGCCAACCCCCCCAAATCAATGAGCTGAGCCGAAAATGGCGAAAGGGCCTGTTGGACCAAGGTGGAGCAGAAAAACACACCTGGAGCTACGGAACTGAAAGGCAAGTAGCTCCCTGCTTCTCCACCAAACAAAACCCACACTGGGCCTCTCTAGCCATGCCTGACTGAGCTATCACCCAT
The DNA here is from genome assembly GCF_047495875.1 of Pithys albifrons albifrons. Taxonomy (NCBI): domain Eukaryota; kingdom Metazoa; phylum Chordata; class Aves; order Passeriformes; family Thamnophilidae; genus Pithys; species Pithys albifrons. The sequence goes on along the minus strand of NC_092483.1, from coordinate 7,271,060 downwards.
AAAACTCGGGTAACACTAGGGCAAAACCAGCCACCTTTTGAGAACCACGTGACACCAAAAGGGATTCTAAAGTCACAGCCCCCAGACCCAAAAAAGGAGAACTCCTAATTTTCAAAAACATGTTACACAATTTCTAGCAAGTGCACAAAACCTACTATTAAATCAGAACCAAAAACAGCTGTTCTTTACATTCTCTCTGTGGGTATCTTGGGATCCTAGCTTCTCGGGGATTGGTGCGGGAATTCCTCAAAAATGCCAGCAAGAAAGAATCCCTCGTAAGGTCAAATTTCTCAATCCTAGAGAAGCTCGCAGGTCCCATCTATCCCATCTGGGGTGCCAATCTGATGCCTAAAATGGAAGAAAAGAACTTTCTAAACAATATTAGTATAGATAAAATAGGCCTTTAATTAAAAGTGCCTTTAGGTGCAATGAATGCATAAGTGCACAATACAGTATAAGGCTCTTACAAATTTATAACACTAATTAATTATCATATCTAATAGATACATCCAACCCAAGAATTGACCACCCCCAGAACCTCCCTCAGGTCTGCCCCTTGGCACACCCCCCCAGAACTGAATCAGAGGTCTCAAGACCTCTTACTTGTTCACCATCATCATCTTCACATCACATGCCTTCTTTGGAGCTTCTCCAAGGTTTCTGGGCCTTCTGCTTTGATATCCTATATCTGCTAATGAAATCTTATTATGTCCTTCTATGTATATGTCCCAAACAAGATGTCCTTGCTGAAATCTTTTCCTTGAAAAGAACATTAAACAAAATTTGAAGAATTCCGAGACTTTAATATAAAGCATGAGAAAGGGGTTTAGTGACTGTTAAATGCTATTTTAAAGTGTTGGAAACTATACAGCTATATTAAAAGTCTATATGCTACAAATCTTAAGGATCTTAAGGCATCAGTATGAGGATCCAAAAGAACTAGAATAAATGCAATAATGTGATCTGCTTTTTTTCTTTACTGCTGCCTTTTGCTTCATACTTGAAAACAACTAAATTACTGTTGCTAAAACTCAAAAGCTTGATCCTGAGTGATACAGTGTAAGTATCTATACAACGTTGAGGGGTAGGAGATGGTTCCTGCAGGTCCCTCCAAGCCAGGGAGCGTGAGAGAGAGAGAGATCTGTTCACTCAGAGAGACTGGAAGCAAAAACCAATTTATTGTGCAATCACAATGCTTTTATAGGATTCTAAGGGGAAGGTGCTGGAACTTGGACACGATTGGGTAAGGGCTCAGGGGAAGGGAGTGACTTGGGTACTCGGCTAGCCAATAGGGGAAACAGAAGGATCAAACCCAATAGGAACCAAGGGATTGGGGATAGACAGGTGAGATAACCAATGGGGTTGGGACAGAGGCAGAAAACGATAGGAGGGGTGGGCACACCACCAGCAGCTACATCAGCAACTAGACGCAGAGCGATTCCAAAGCGGGGCCGCCCCGGCTCAACTTGCCAGTGGTAGCCCCGGTTGGTTCCGGCTGCTGCTGCCCTGCAGCAGTGGCAGCCGCAGTGGCGGCTGCATTTGCAGCATGGGGGGGGAATGCCACCCGAACGGGGCAGTCCTGACCTGGGAGACAGTCCCCACGCCTCAGCGGCACAATGACTCATTGGGTATAATGCCTCTGGGGGAATACACCGCGGGGGAGGGCGATGACAATAAAACCTTTGAACTAGAACCCGTACAAGTAAAACGCATAACTCTCAAACTCCCACAACCAAAGTCTTTCATATTTGTAGCTGGTACGGTCCGGGCTGCTCGCCGGCGCCGTCCTCTATGTGGCTCTGTATCAGAACTTGTTCTTTCCATATTTCTTAGTCTGGTTTGTTTCCTACAGGTACCAAAATTCAATGCTCAAGAATTGAAATTTGTCAGTTAAATTGAGCTAAAATAGAAAGGAATGGGCACCCTTAGTAAAGGATTGTAATCAGCACTGCCTATAGTTACTTTGAATGCATTAGAATAGGCATTTATTCTTGGAAAATAAAAATAAAAGGCAACATTTGAGCAACTGTAAACTTGGGAAAGGAACCAAAAAATCAAACTCCCAAAAAGCAAGATAGACACATTTTTTGAAAATAAAACTTGTCAAAGTGGTGGTATTGAAATATCCATATAATGCTGAAAAAGCTAAGGAAAGCTATTCTTTACTTTTACAAAAATATTTTATAGGGTTTTTTTCTGGAAAAAATAGTGTCTAATAAAAGTAAACAATGGAAATATTAACAGAAAAATATTAAAAATGCATCTAATCAATTAAGTAATTTTAAATAATGTCAAATAATGTGTAAATTTTAGAAAACCTGTTTGTCATCAACAGTTTTTTTACACTTGTTTAACATCTAAGTTAATGTTAGCCTATATCCAGGAATAAACTTGCTGTGAACTTCAGGTTTGCGAAACTGAAGAATTAGTAACCACTTAAATGGTAAAAGATCATTAGCATTTTGGTACTTTAAGTTTCTGTATTCTTGTAGAAAAAAATTTCTCTGTAGCATCCTGTTAATTTCATTAGATGAATCAAATTCATCATTTTCATACAGTGTGCTGTGTATTCATGTGGCTGACAGCTTCTGGCGACCCACCATGTTTCATGCTCTCAAATAATGACTAGACAAGTTGTCCAAGTAGGCTACTTCTGTATAAATTTCTAAGAAAACTTTTTGACAACTTGTCATGAGAAGCAGCATATCAGTACTCAATGTTAATCTTACAACAGCTTTCTTTTGATTCATTGTTAACAAACATCTGATTTTTTACATTTAACTGAAAGTGTTTTGTGATGTGTAATGTCCTTCAAAATTTCAGTATCAAAAGTTCTTTATTGAACAACAGTAGTTGGTTTTTTTAATCAGTCTTTAAATTGGCTGGGTTTTCTTATTGTTGTTCTAGGCTATGGAGTTGCTTGTGGAAAAAGCAATTAGCAGTGCTACTGGACCACAGAGTCCTGGGGCTGCACTAAGAAGAGTCTTTGAATGTATATCTTCAGGAATCATCCTTAAAGGCAAGTTGCATTTGATCAGTCTCTGTATACTTATGTTTAAATAATGTAAAGTCTGTAATCTTGATTGAAATAAGGTAGAGATGTGCTACTAATTAGCCTAACTGTTTAAGGTGGTCCTGGCCTTCTGGACCCTTGTGAGAAAGACCCTTTTGATACACTTGCTATAATGACAGATCAGCAACGAGAGGATATTACTTCAAGTGCACAGGTAAGGAAAAGTATGTGTTAAGTAACTAAATTTGATTACTAGTTTTTTTGCGGAGGCAGTTGGTTTATTTGTTTGTTTGTTTGTTTGTTTTTAATGGAGCTATATGGTGGACATGAATTTTCCTTTCTTAGAATATAGTCTGGTCATTCAAATCATCAGCCTTAGCTAGGCAATGAAAATGTCACAACAGGGAATATATAATAGCATTCATTTTTGTACTAAAATTAACATTTTCCTAAAAAGTTTGAAGCACTCTTATTTCTCTCTCTATATATATATATGTAAACACTCTTACTCTACAGTAGTATGTTATTAGATATAAAATTGCATTGAAATTTAATATTTTATAAATAAATCTATGTAAGCTTAATTTTTAATATTTATTTTATCCACTTACAATATTGGCCATTCACGCTTTGCAGCTTAAGAGTTTACTGCCCCTACCTCTTCATTTGATCCTTTAGATAAAGATTATTAATGCATAATGGGACACATGACAAGCCTTGGCTGCTTCAGTGCAAGTCTAGCAGCTAAAACATATATATATTATTTTTAAACTAATATGATGTATTTTGTATAAAAGCAGCAAATGTGACGTGCACATTTTATTGTGTTGATTTTGACACGAAAAAAAGGAGGGACAGAAATGCAAAGATTTATTATCCCACCGGTATTAATATAAAGTAAGCATCCCCAGAATATCAAAGCTTTTTACAACCCCAATCAGTCTGTCTGCGTCTCAAAGAGACTTCGCTGGACAGATTTACTGTTTGGAAGGATTTTTGATACGCTGATATGAGACCCCACTTAATAGCAAGAAAGAACCTTCTCCATAGCAGTTCCCAAAATAACTTTTATTAATACAAGTATATGTCAATTACTATAGGATTCGCGTTGATTGTGATAACATTTAATCTGCATAGTTGCACTTAACTAATAACAAAAATCCAAAACCGGAAACACACTCCACAAACAGAACAGCAACCTAAGCCTCAATACAAAACTCAAGCAGCAATATAAACTCAACCAATCTCCCCCCACCACGACAGACTAGAACAAAATCTAAACATGCTAGTTAACACAAAGCAAAAAGCAAAGAATATCGCCACTTCCCACTAACACACATTTTAAAAGAACTAAGATAAGGGACTGCACACCTTAAAGCCAATCACTAACAATGAATCAGCAATGAAATACGGTGTACCAAAACAAAACAACAAATAAAAGTAAGATATATACTCGGTGAGTTGCAGCAAAGTATAATTAGTAAATAAGGTTTCTTTGGGGTAAAGGTGAAAGATGTTGATCTATTATAAAGCATAAGGTATATAAGGATACCCAATGGGTTACGAGGTGTAAGGCAAGGTAAAATCAGTAGCAAAGTACAGTTAGTAAATAAGGTGCCTATGAAATAAGATAGCTATAGTATAAAAGATGGTAATCCATAAGCTATAGGGTATTATAAGGGTATAAAGTATAGGAATATAAGGTAAAGTATAAGGTAATAGGCATTATAAGAGTATGTTATAAGGCATAGGAAAACAGAACACATGGTTGCTCACCCCTACATTGTCAGAAGGAGGTGGGAGGAGGCAGGCAGCTCGCTGGCTACTCCCACAACAATAATGGACTTCTCTCCCCAGTTTTTGCTCATGTCCAATCTCTTTATACTTTTCTTTTTCTTAGGTAGTTTGAGTGACTATGGTCAATAGTTATTTCTGGGGTCATAGACAGATGACATAGGCCTAAGGAGTGGCTCCCTGTGTTCCCAGAAATGTGGCAAAGGAAGGCCATGCTATTTCCGCAACACTTCATCCTTTATTAATCTTATCAGTCTGGCTTGAGCACTTTTGGAAAGCCACTGGGGTTTCTTTGTCCTCTGACAATGGTTTCTGGGACCACCCCTCCAGGGGCTGAGGTGTTTCCCTTAACCCATGAGGAAGTTATCAGGGCTATCACCCCACAACTTTGTTGGGGGAAGGAAGGATAATAAGAGCTAAGGATAATATCATATACCACTAATGTTCTTAATTAATTGTTTGACAAAGTATTTGAAATTTACATTTGTTTCTAACAGAAAAATATCTTCTTTCTACCCTTATTCTAGTTTGCACTGAGACTCCTTGCATTCCGTCAAATACACAAAGTTTTAGGAATGGATCCATTACCACAAGTGAATCAACGCTTCAACATCCATAATAATCGTAAAAGGAGAAGGGACAGTGATGGAGTTGATGGATTTGAAGCAGAGGGAAAAAAAGACAAAAAAGATTATGATAACTTTTAAAAAGATTTCTCATTAGTGCTAAGATTGAAGGTGATAAAAGTCCATTTGTTACCTTGCTTTTAAATGGACATAATAATGTCTGTTTAAAACATGCAAAACCAATTCAGTAATTAGATTTGGAAGAGAAAAATGTACCTCTAATGTGAGATTCTGAATATTTTTAATGATGTACTGTATCAGAAGATTACGGATAGAAAGACTGCAAAAGGAAACTGTTGTTGGAAAAAATAGTGTTAGGTTTTTTCCTCACTGTATTTTCTTTAAATGTGTTCCTAACTTTAGTCTCTGTCTGTCTTTGTCTCTCTTGTGTATTGTCTTATCTTGACTGTATTTAATACAGCATTTGTGCTTCTGTTGCCATGTGTATTTTGATTTTTTTTTATTTAGGAGCTTTTTTGTTTGCCTTTGACACTAGTTGTATAAGTTACATTGTGTTAGTATAAACTGTTCCTCTCCCAATTAATATTTTACAAAACTTCATTTTGTAAAGCGAGACTGCAGGATTATGTTTTTGCTTTTGTTTTCCTAAATGTGAAGGGGTTACAACTCATAATTATCCTGCCATTTGAGTGCTCAGAATTAAATGTTTTTGCCAATCGTGGCATTTCTCACTTTAGTGTGATATAACGGTGTAATTAAGACAAATTTTTGTTAATCTAATCAAATTTGCTGTTAGCTGTGTATTAGCAGTATAAAAATTAATATATACAGTATGGTCTTGCAACGGTTTTAAATCAGCTGCATAATGATCAAAGTTTTGCATGATGTTTTCAAGGGGTTTTAATATAAGGGCTTTTAAAACTATCATTTTAGGTTTAATGCATAGGTCTTTGTATGATTGACTTTGTGACATAGCAAGGTCAAAATATAACTTTCTGAATTTCTTTTTTCAACATACAAACAGAAGCAGGCATTTCCCATTTCGACAAAGTTAGTAATTCTTTTCAGTCTACTTTCTTATTATATTAATGCCTCTCAGCCCTTAAAATAAATGTTCGTCATATCAGTGCCTGTAAGACTATTTCTTACAGCTATTTCTGTATAAGCTTTCTGTGATTTTTTTCAATAATTCAGATTTTTAAAAATGAAATATTACTGAAAAAGTGAATGTTATTAAAGGGAAAAACCACAGAAAATTGTTTGATGTGCCCATAGTATATGCTTATGTCTCTTTCAAAAAGCTAAATATAGCAGTGGTGTAGTAAAGTTACATCATACTGTTGATGTATGCTCTGGTACACAGGTGTGATTTGTTGTCATAGCACTACAGTGGAATATGCAAATAAAAACTAAAATGTATTAAATTACTTAGATTCATTATACACTTGAAACAGAAGTTTCACTCATTCTCTTCAATGTGTATTATGCTTTGTTGCAAACCCATAAAACTCACAAATTACAAAGACTAACATTCTGGTAACTACTGATGATTGCTGGAGTGTTATGAAGATCATTTGTTATTTCTGGTACAATTAAAAAAATCCCTTTTGTTCTTTTTTGAGGTCAAATTTATCTTTGACCTTTTTAATAAATAGCTCTTGGAGTAGGAGGGTATTTTTGTTTGCAATGCTTCCTGCTAACAGCATGGGCCTGTGAAATAGAAATGTGGTATTTTTGAAAAATAGAGGTAATCTTAAGGAAAGATTTTCATATAGAGTCCTTCAAGCATCAGAAGAGTGCAATTTTAAAAGGAGTGGTTATTAGTGGTTAGTAGAATAAAAGGAAGACTTTCTCATTGTAGGAAAGATTTCTTACCAATTTTAGCCTCAGAAATATAAATAACATGTTCTTTAATATTACTTAAAAAAAAAAAAGATTATGCTAGTTTCTGTTGTCCAGCCTTGATGTGTGGCTCCAAGCATATGCTTGTTCTTAGTTGGTGGATTTTGGCTGTTTGAGATTTTTCATTTAGCTAGTTGTTTTTTTTATGAGGGATATCTTTCTGCCATTGTGTCCAATTGGCCATTACTGTTTATTTTGAAAGCTACAGGTGCTATTCATGTGGCTAGTTCAACTCCATACCAAAGTTTCCTTCTTCATAAAGCAAATATCTTTATTTAGGCATGTGATTGACCCTAAAATTTAGGATTAAAAAGGTCAAAGATGTATTTTGGAGTCCTTGTACTTTTGTTCTACTGGCTTTTAACTCTTAACCAGTTTCTGGATCTTTTGAACTATTGTATATTTAAAATGATTCCACATTAAATATGAAGCTGTAACTATGATTTTTGCACTGTGTATTGAAGAGTGAATTTGCACTTTGTTTCTGTTTTCCCTGCCCATTTTAATGGACTATTTTAACTATGTAACTTCTGACTCTTGTTAAGCTAAGAAGAATGGAAAAACAAGGTTTTAAAAAGTAGAGAGCTAGCTTTGTTATTAAATATTACATTGTGTGCTTAAGAAGACAAAGCTAAGACCAAGTAATCAATTTACAAACAAGTAATCATTTTAATGCCCTATGTTTTGATAATGCTAGTGGTTTACTAATAAAGTGTTTGCCTTTTTTATTCAGCAATGCTGTGTGTTAAATCTCAAAGTGCCAGACACTATAGTCATAATACACAAAAGAGAAATGTACACAGCAAGAATTTTCCCCTCAGTGCCCACTTTAGAGAAACAATTTAGCAAAATGAGAGTTGTTCTGTTTTGAAGTGCTTTCAAGCTTTGACTTATCTGCCTAGTTTTTGTGTCCTGTCTGTGAGCAGTGTGGCGTCACATGGGTTCCTGTAGAGACACTTATAGAAATGCAAGTCTGTTGGATACAGTCAATCAACTTCTTGCCCTATTATAGAATTCTATATGAATTGTTAATCTTATAGACTATGGAATACATTTGCTGCTTCTAATTTTAGACCTATTTCACTACTCAGAAGTGTTTTAATGGTGATGCCTTAAGAGACCCCAGCAAAGCAGGACTCAGAGCCAAGTTAGCGTGGGATAAGATAAAAAGTGAAAGTCCTTTAATATCAGGCCTGGGGCCCACAGGAATACATATCGACGCATGCCCTGAACACTGATTTCTATGGGTTTTATAATATTGTCTACCCAATCCCCAGTTCACACATCTCTCAGTCTAGCCCCATCCTGCCCCTGGTCACACCTCCTCAGGATTTGAGTTAGGGGACAGTGGGACCCTCTCTTCATCATTTTCTCTTCCTCAGCACATATAGGGCCCTTGGAGCTTTTCCAGTGTACTTAGACCCAAGGTTGTTGGCTCATGTTTATGTCTCATTCTGCAAGCCTTCTGATATTCTTCAGCTTTCAACCTTGAAGAGAAGTGTAAACAACTAAAAGAATTTGAGCTACTGATATGTGGCAGGGGTTGGCATGTATAAACACTGAACTTAAGCCGCTAGAAATATTAACACACTAAATCTACATTTTACTAGTTACAAGTACTTCTAAAATCTATAAAAATGAAAAAAAATCAAAAACCCCTATGGCATCAGTCCCCCCTTTTAAAATGGACAAAACTCAAAAATGTTGTCCAGCTTCTACTACTTATACTTAGCGTTACACTAAAAAGATAAACAAAAACTATAGCATTGAATCTTACAGCTAGCCATTATGTAAACACTAATGATAAACATAACTAAACAGTTGTTTTATCTAGGTTCAGTAACCATGAAATAGGGTTTGGACACATTTTCAAGAGTTACTTGATTTAGAATTTTGGTTTGGTTCTGAATTGCAGCCAAATCTTTATTGATTCTTTCAGTTTGGTTTATGTAAGGACAGCAACTAGTGTTGATGACTTTACACATGCTACCCTGTGAGGCCAGTAAGAAACTGAGGGTCATTTGATTTGTAGTACCACATGGGACAAACTATGGACTTTCTTGTGAAGCTGCAATAGCATCCGAGGTCTGATTTTGGATGATTTTAATGACAGCTGAGATGTGAACAATTGCTTTTTCTGATTGACTTGCTTTTAGAGATGGGATCTCCAGGTCTCCGGGATTCCAGAGGACTCTCCAAAGTTTGTCTCATTCATTAAAATGCCAATTAGGGCCAATTGCTTTTCTCATCATCAATTGCTGGTATTTGAATACCAATCCAGCAGTCAATTTTGTACTAGGGTCACGTGCAAGTTTTGATTTTAAATTTCAGCTAATTTCATAATGTACAATCATTTTGGTGTTTTGACTAAAGCCAAATGCAACTTAATTCGTGGTTACTAGTTATGCAAACAATACATACAGGAAAAGTAATTAAACAAAGAATAATAGTCTTTGTTGGTTGCCCTTGTTGCAGGGGCAGAGGACTTTTGTCCTGTAGTAAGTCCAGGAAACCTGCTATGCAAAGAAAACAGTCTATTTTGTTGCTTAGGATGACATCAAGTTGTTAATCTTCTAAGTGGTGCTAGAGTGTGAATCACAAGGGTACACTTCTGTCTTTTTGACTATGGTGTAGTTAGTTGCCAGTACTTGAGATGACTTTTTAGTTAGCATGCAGATGTCAGTGTCTTATCTTCCAACAGTTCTTAGTCTGGAACAGGAATGTCCAATTTTATGGGCTTCTGCAGTTTCTGCAAAGTAAAATAACATCTAGACCATTTAATAATTTTGCAAACTAAACTTCACTTATGTGAATATGAGGAATCAATGAAACTGTTGTCTCTGCTTTAGCTATAGGCAAGACTTAAATACATAAGGTGTCTCTTATGTCTCGTGTTTCTTGACAAATTTTTGCTCATTTAAGTTTTAGGAGTGTGCAATTTTGCAAATCTCAGGCAATTTTCAAAGGGATCTCAAATTTCAGAATTCTTGCATTTTGACAATATAAAAAGAGGATTCAGCTTTTATGACATGAAGGGGTTGACTGCCAGCCACAGATTCATGGGCCAATCAGGTGCTCACCACAGGCAGGGTGTGTCTGGAGTTTTTGCAACACCAAACAACATCTCGGCACTACCAATTGCTCCACACAGAGTGCTTGCATTCTCTGAATATATTTCAGGCCTCATCGAGGACAGGCCATCCTGCCACAGCCTGCCTTGACTACAGTCAGTCCACTTCACCTCACAAAGTGACTGTGCAGGAGTCCCTTGCCTCCATGTATAAAAGCATTTTCACTGCCGAATTGTAAATGTTTATGTTAACATATTAAATAACAATGGCATCTTCACATATTGTGAGCCATAGTATGGGTTTCTAATAGGTTATTTTGCTGAAAGAAATCCGAGAGACATAAGAGCATAAGAAAGTTTTCAGGACATGACTGAAAGTCACTTAATTAGGTTGAATAAGGTACAAGCATCATTTAAACAACTTAAACAATTTATCCAGTTATGATGTTATGATGTTACCAGTTCATCTCAAAGATTGCAGGCTTAGATATTAGCCAGTGTTCATGAGAGAGTCCACTAAATCAGTCCTTTAGCTGCAGTGTTGCAACCCAGCTGCTTTCTTGCCTTGTAATGCAGGACTTGTTTTCTTCTGTGAGGCTTAGTGCTTTACACACTGTAACAGACACTAGATGATAAGACATTAGAGACAAATTCAAAACAGACAAATTTGAAGTTAAAATTACACAAACCTCTATGTAGAATTCTCAAACCAGATCTAGAGAAATCTCTCACATGCAGCAATCAAAGAGAAGACACGGTTGTTCTACACAATGCTTGCACAACAATGCTTTCATCAACTTTACTCTCAGTTTGGATTCTTGAGAGGCATGTCCTTCAGGTCTGGTAGTGACTTCTTCTTTGGTAGTCTGCAAATAGTCATAATCTAATAGCAGATGGTTAGTTCATGTTAAAGGCAAAAGTACATAGGTGGCAACTATTGATTGCTTTCTGCACCAGTATGATACTGGTCCTGTTCTTAGCAGCTGCAGAGCTAAGCTGAGATACAGACCTGCTACAAGCTGGAGCAGCTAGAACACAGGGACTAACACCGAAAACCTTTTGGTTATGCTTTGCCAATCTGTCTTGGTGTATCAGGTGTTGAGGCTTCTCTAAATGTGGAAATGAAAAAATTGCAAACACAGACAGAATCTTTAAACAGGATAGAGAAATGAACTGCGACTGTTCAGGCAGCTTGTAACACAGTAACAGTATCACCCTTTCTGCTCCCCCCTTTTCGGTCTCGGTGGCAGGGGTAGGGGCAAAGGCTGGGAATGCTCTCAGGGGTGGAGGAACAGCTCCCCTCCCTTTCCTGCAATTGGAGATCTTGTATACCAGGGCAGGGTAGTCGGGATGACCACACTGCCTGCCTGCTTGGTGGGGAGTCCTGCATACCAGGACGTGGCGTTTAAATCCTCTGCCTGCTCAGCGAGGCAGGTACGGACTGTTAGCAACAGGGTTAGAGAGGAAAGGTTGGCTCGTGCTGTTGGTCGGAGCAAGGTCTCAGCTGTAGGTGCTGCCCCTGCTTCTCTTGCTGCACCTGGGTTTGTGCTGGCATCTGCTATTGCCGTAGCACTGGCTTTGAGCACAGCTTCCCTGGCCCTCTTTGTCGGGGCCACGCTGGCTCTGAAGGGGACGGTCCTGTCCCTGACTGTGCCGGCACTCGCAGTAGTTTCCGTTGCCATGGAAACCACGGTGCCCAGAGCTGCTGCCGGTGTCGCTCCCGGCCCTGGCCCTGCTGTGCTGTCCTGTGCTGCTCGCCTGGCCAGAGGATCAGCTCCGCTGCTCCAGGGGGAACAGCCCTCAGCCCCTCTTTTCCGGTGGTACCCGCAGGACTTCTTGCTGCCCTAGCCACCCAAGAGGAAGTTGCATTTGCTTGGCCAGCAACCCCTGCCTGTTTGGCTCCTGGCCTCGGGAATGTATGTGCTGTCTCCCCTGCGCTTGCTCTGTCTGCATGCCTGGCCACCCCGCTCCTGCAGCCACTCTCGCAGCTGCTGGCTTTGCCGACTTTCCAGGCAAACCCTGCCGTGCCTGGCCCCTCTCTGCTGGCTCTGTTTGCCACTCCAAGCAGAGCGATGCTGGCAGAATTCAATTTCACAGCGCCAGTAGAACCTGCTCCTGGCTGTCCTGGGACAGCTGCCATGCCAAGCTCTGCTTCTCCAGGGGGTTCTGCTTGTGCTGCATATGCACTTGCCTCAGCGTCCCCAGGAGCAGCCGATGGGCACTCTACTATCCCCAAGGGAATGGACTCTCACGGGATTTGCGAGCGAGACAGGCTAGCAGTGGGCTCCGGGCGTCCTGGACCATTTCCAGAGTTTCCTCCTTCCCAGAAGCTGCTGGGCTTCTGGCTACTCATTTGTTTACAGAGGGGCTCTATGGCAACTCTCCCTGCTCTCTTTCCGATAGGGGAACACAGAGAAAACGCCTGCCTTTTTGCCTCCTCGGGAGGAGACAAAGGTGCTTTCTTTCTCAAGGGAATGGAAACACTCCCTCTCCCTCCCTTTGGGGACACAGACCCTTCACAGTCTTTGAAAGAAAAGTAGGTTAGAAAGTTGAGATTATTTCTTTTGCTAATCTCCCAAACTAGGATTAGCCTTGAATCTAAGAAGCTGTGCCACATCCACGCTTCTCTTGGCTTCTCCCAGCCCAGCTCCCTGAGCCCAGGGACAGCCACTCTGTCCCAGAAACTGCAGAGCTGTTCAGGCTTTGACTCAGTCTTTCCACCAAGCTGGTCCCAGCTTATCTTTGCTATTCTTTCTTCACTACTGCTACTTCCCACCCCATGCCACTCCCACTCCCCGTGGTCCCTGCGACATCCCTTCTGGCCCCCTCTTTCCAGGGCTGCAGCCTTGTCTGCGACTGTGCTTATCTGAGCAACCTGGGGGAAGCCACCGGTGCCCCCCTGCTCTCCATCCATGCTCGGAGAGGGGCTTCCACCGTTTTGAGCAATAGGGAACTTTTTGCAGTGTGCTTTCCTACCTTTTCCAAACACCGTAACTGAAAGTTCTAAAAATAGCTCTGCATACTTGATCTCTTCCCACCATTTCTCCTTTAGTAAGAGCGATAGGAGCTGTATCACTGTATTTGTTTCACAGGATCCAAACCTTGGCCAGGCCCCATCTCAAAGTAGCCCATACCAAAGCCATATATTTATGGAAAACTGACATAATGCTTTCCTTTTCAAAGATGTTTCAGGGCCAGTTAAATGCCTCCAGTTCTGGAAAACTGAAGCTAAAGGGGACCTGTCTTGGTTTGAGGGGAAAAACCAAAATGTTTACCCACAAGCGGAGGGGGGGGCTCCTCTGCAATAATCATGCCACTCTTTATCAAATTTAGGAAAAGGAACTTTAATCAGACAAGGATAACTGTTCTTAACTTATATACATACATATATATATATATATACACATATATGTAAACAGACCAGAGCAAACCGCTTCCCCAACACCACAAGAGAAAAAAACAACAAAAACCCCCCAGACCAGCAGGTTTCCTCCTGGAGAAAAGTTATAGGCAGTATCAGTGTCACAGCCCGGCTGGCGGCAGGGTGAGCTCCAAGATGAACTCTGTCTCTCTCTCTGTGTCTCCTGTCCCAAATGAAGAAGTGTTATGGGTTTAGCCAGGTGAGCCTAAATTTAGGTTTTAAAGTTCAGACTAGGCCTGAAATTGTCAGCTGACTTGAGCTGGGCTGAGCTAGCTAACAGCTGACTTCTTTTAGCCAATAATATTGTATTCCATACCATACTACATCATCTCAAAAGGGGTAAAATCCAGTGTGTGGGAGTGGCTTAGACAGTTCCATCATGGCTGGGCTGGGAGGGGGACGTCTTGCAGCTCCTGTCTTGGAGTGGGCCTTGCTCCTGCTGCTGCCGCTGCTTGCCTCTTGTTTGAGTTCAGGGAAGTAGAAATATTTTGTTGTTATACTTTCTGTTTCTTGCAGGGTGTTGTGCTGGTTTAAAGGCGAACCAGCAGGGGAAATGAACTCACCACGAGAGAGATTATAAGTCAGAGCTAAAATGTAATAATAATATTACACTAAAAACACTGACACACAAGGGAAATTGCTTTCAACTCACAAAACCCCAGCAGTATAACCCAGTGTCCTGGGGCACAAACCCAAGGGGTTTGTTTGCCCTTGTGCTGAGACCCCTGTGGCTCCCCACAGTCCAGAGCAAAAGGAAATGAAAAACCTATTGGTGCAGGCGAGGGCTGTGGTCTGGGCGAGAGCGGTGATCTCCTCCTGTCGAGGTCCTGCTGCTCCTCTGGATCTGACGAGAAGTTCCCGAGGTCTTCTTACCCACCACTTATGTACCCTCAGGGAGCACCCAGTCCCTCCCCCTGGGCGGGGACTCACACAGTGGGTGATTAACTCTGGGAGCCAGGGGGTATTGAACTGTTGATGGCCCATTAGCAGCCACGCCCCCTCAGGCTGGGTGTGAAGGTGATAATGGCTCCCTGGGCAGCTGCTGCTAATGGCCCATTGACCTTGGGGAATGAATAGAGGGGGTAGAATACACAGCTTTCATCACCCCCACACAGTGTTAGCTGGTCCCTCCTGCTGAACTAGGACAGGTGTCTTTTAGTGTACTTAGAGATTTAGAGTAATACACTTTGTATTACTGGGAAGTGGGAAGTTATGTCTTGTTATATATATATATAACTTGTGTAAGTGTGTGTTATATTGTAGTTTTCTTTTAATTTTCTCTTTTCTGTATAAATACATGTAGTTAGTCTCAGCATAAACCTGGTTTTAGAGGGTTTTTTCCTCTTCCTCTTCTTTTTTTTCCCTTAGCTGGTTGGGGGGAGGAGGAACCCTTTTCACTCTATCTTGGACAGGTGGCGTCTTGCCAGCTCAACCCAAGACAAGAAGGAAAACTGGAAGCGATGAACCGCTGCGTGTCCTGGAAAAGCAGCTGCAAGTTCTCTCTCCCAGGTCGCTGCCCCAGCCGGGGCGGACAGGCCGTGATGCTGCAAGTAGCAGTGAGACTGGAGCAGAGGCCGGGACCCCAGATGCAGGAACCAGGAGAACGGCTGTGGCAAGGAGAAAAGAAACGGCTCCCCAAGAAGCAACAGCAGCAGCCAGCAGCAAAGAGGAGCAGGATAAAAAAACGGCTTCCCTCCTCAGTAGCACACACCCCGCTCCACGTTCAGCTGAGCTAGAAGTCAAAAAAAAAATAAAAAAAAGAGACAACCTGCCCCCATCCAACCGATCAAGAAGAAGATGGTAGTAGTTAACTACCTCTTTTTGTTAACTAATGGCATGGGCAGTTAGTGGCAGAGGAGAGAATTTACATAATAATTCCAAACTACAACAGGACCCCACTGGGGTCTCCTCTTCCCTGGATTGTGAACAACCCCTGCTGACAAGTTAGAGGCAAAGGGAAAAACCTTTTCAGCACTCAGATTTGAGCTGCTGGCCTCAGGAATACCAAGCAAGCTCACTCCTCCAAGTGCTATGTTACTGCTTCAGGCTAAAACAGAGTAATTTAATCCCAGAGAGGTGTTCCTCTCCTTTCCAGCTGCATTCAGCTAACATGAAACCCCTGTGCCACTCTGCCTTGCCCTTCTTGAAGCTCCAAGGGACCAAACCGTCCCTCCCCCAGGCAAAACACCCATTTGCCCACCAAGCTGAGAAAACTGACTGGCCAGTTCAGCTCTACCTCCCAGCCCAACATATTCCCAGTTGCAGGGAAAACCTGTTGCCGACCACGCTCTAGTGAGATCGCACACACCAATATGATGTTCAAGCAAATCCCAAGTTTATTCAAAAACACAGGTATATATTACCTTAGTTTGCTAGCAAAAATATCCAAAGGAGCCACTCTTTTTATATCACCCATGATTGTTAGGAGTTTCAAAGGTCACTGAAGTAATCCTCCAAAATATGCTGGCAGTAGAGAATTCCTGCAGGATGAAACTTCTTGCTCTGGAGTCCCTGGTGGTTCCGGGGTGCTGGATTCACTGTTTCTGCCTTTCAAAGCCAAAGTGATGCCTTAAGAGAACCCAGCAACGCAGGACTCAGAGCCAAGTTAATGTGGGATAAGATAAAAAGTGAAAGTCCTTTAATATCAGGCCTGGGGCCCACAGGAATACATATCGACGCGCGCCCTGAACACTGATTTCTATGGGTTTTATAATATTGTCTACCCAATCCCCAGTTCACACATTTCTCAGTCCAGCCCTGTCCTGCCCCTGGTCACATCTCCTCAGGATTTGATTCAGGGGTCAGTGGGACCCTCTCTTCATCATTTTCCCTTCCTCAGCACACATAGGGCTCTTGGAGCTTTTCTAGTGTACTTAAACCCAAGGTTGTTGGCTCATGTTTATGTCTCACACTGCAGGCCTTCTGATATTCTTCAGCATTCTCCCTTGAAGAAAAGTCCAAACAACTAAAAGAATTTGGGCTACTGATATGTGCCAGAGGTTGGCATGTATAAAAACTGAACTTAAGCTGCTAGAAATATTAACACACTAAATCTACATTTTACTACAGTTACAAGTACTTCGAAAATCTATAAAAATGAAAAAAAAAAAAAGAGGGTCCAGGAGGGATAGACAGGTTTCAAGCAGGAAGTTTTGAGTGCACAGGAACAGGCTAGATCAGTGTGCTGAAAGGCCAGCCGGAGGGGAAGATGACCAGCTTGATCAAATAGGGAGATTCTGAAGGAAATCAGGGATAAAAAGAAAGTTTACAGACTGTGGAAAAAAGGGCTCGCTACTTATGAAGAATTTATGAAGAGAGCTAGGTCATGCAGGAAAGAAAAGTGCAATTTGAAGTTAATTTGGCCAATTCTGTTAGGGATAACAAAAAGTCCTTCTATAAATACATTAATAACAAAAGGAGAGGCAAGGAAAACCTCCATTCTCTGTTGGACTTGGAGGGAAATATCGTTAACAAAGATGAGGAGAAGGCTGAGGTACTTAACACCTACTTTGCCTCAGTTTTTACCAGTAAGACAGGTGGCCCTCAAGACACCTGGCCTCTGGAGCTGGTAGACAGAGATAGGAAGCCAAACACCCCCCTGTATTCCAAGAGGAAATAGTGACTTACTGAGCCAGCTGGATCCTCACAAGTCTATGGGACCAGATGGGATCCATCCCAGGGTGATGAGGGAGCTGGCAGAAGAGCTTGCCAAGCCACTCTCCATCATCTTCCAACAGTCCTGGCTCTCTGGGGAGGTCCCAGATGATTGGAGGTTGGCGAATGTCACCCCAATCCACAAAAAGGGCTGCAAGCAGGACCCTGGCAACTATAGGCCTGTCAGCCTGACCTCGGTGCCTGGCAGGGTTATGGAGCAGATCATCCTGAGTGCAATCACACAGCACCTTCAGGATGGACAAGGGATTAGATCCAGCCAGCGTGGGTTTAGGACGGGCAGGTCCTGTCTGACCAACCTGATCTCTTTTTACGATCAGGTGACCCACCTGGTGGATGAGGGGAAGGCTGTGGATGTGGTCTATCTAGACTTCAGCAAGGCCTTTGACACTGTCTCCCATAATATACTCCTGGAAAAGCTGGTAGCCCATGGCCTGGACAAGTGTACCCTCTCCTGGATTAGGAGCTGGCTGGAGGGTCAGACCCAGAGAGTGCTGGTGAACAGAGCTGCATCCAGCTGGCGGCCGGTCACTAGTGGTGTCCCCCAGGGGTCTGTGTTGGGTCCAGTCCTATTTAACATCTTTATTGATGATTTAGATGAGGGGATTGAGTCCATCATCAGCAAATTTGCTGACGACACCAAGCTGGGAGGGAGTGTCGACCTGCTGGAAGGCAGGAGGGCTCTGCAGAGGGATCTGGATAGACTTGAGAGATGGGCTGATTCCAATGGGATGAAGTTCAATAAGGCCAAGTGCCGGATCCTGCACTTTGGCCACAAAAACCCCATGCAGCTCTACAGGCTGGGCATAGAGTGGCTGGAGAGCAGCCAGGCAGAAAGGGACCTGGGGGTACTAACTGACAGGAAGCTCAACATGAGCCAACAGTGTGCCCAGGTGGCCAAGAAGGCCAATGGGATCCTGTCCTGTATCAAAAATAGCGTGGCCAGCAGGACCAGGGAAGTGATCCTTCCCCTGTACTCTGCGTTGGTGAGGCCACACCTTGAGTACTGTGTTCAGTTCTGGGCCCCTCAGTTCAGAAAAGATATTGAGGTGCTGGAGCGGGTCCAGAGAAGAGCGATGAGGCTGGTGAAGGGACTGGAGGATAAGTCCTATGGGGAGAGGTTGAAGGAGCTGGCGTTGTTTAGCCTGGAGAAAAGGAGGCTTAGAGGTGACCTCATCACTGTCTATAACTACCTTAAGGGAAGTTATAGCCAGGTGGGTGTTGGTCTCTTCTCCCAGGCACTCAGCAATAGGACAAGGGGGCACGGGCTCAAGCTCTGCCAGGGGAAATTTAAGTTGGATATCAGGAAAAAATTCTTTCCAGAGAGAGTAATCAGGCATTGGAATGGCCTGCCCAGAGAGGTGGTGGATTCATCATCCCTGGAGGTTTTTAAGGTGAGATTGGACATGGCACTGAGTGCCATAATCTGGTAAATGGACTGGAGTTGGACCAAGGGTTGGACTTGATGATCTTGGAGGTCTTTTCCAACCCAATCGATTCTATGATTCTATGATTCTTTTTACTTTAGTCCTAGTATATGGGTCCCAAACATGATTTTCTGGCACCTATCTTGCCCTTGACACAGAAATTCAGGAATGTAGCACAGACATAGAAACTGCTAGTTGCTAAATGAAAGAAACTTATTCAGCTATATAAAAATCTACAAATATATACAAATAAATAAAGTCCTAATGCATCATTTCCTCCTTAGAGACTTGACAAAAGACAGTATTTTGCCTAGTCTCTCTACTTCTACTTAATGTTGTAGTATAAAGATGAGCAGCAACTACAGCATGTAATCATACAGCAAATTATTAAGCAGATACTAATGACAAATATGACTAATATAAACAGTTGTTTTATCCAGGTTCAGTTTGGCAACCATGATGTAATTTTGCTGAAGATATCTTCAAAGCCCAATGAGACATCTCCCAGAGTTACCTGATGTACAGTTTGAGTTCGTTTCCAGATTTTGGCCAAATGATCTTTCCGGTGGCATTAACAATTATGCAGGGTACTGCATAATTTTCTTGGTCTGGAATTAGGCTGCCTATGACTATAGGCAAGTAGGCTTTAGTGACTTGTGTCCAAGTTCAAGATTCTAAACCACTTGAGCCGTTATTGCCTCTAGGGGCTTTGCTAATGTTTGTCTTGTTCATTAAGAAACCATTTAAAGGCCAGTTGTTATCCTCATCAATTTTTGGCATTTGAGTACAAATCCATCATTTTTGTGAAGAATATTGGATAGATTTTGGACCAGAGCTACATGCAAATTTTGATTCCAAACCTGAATCATGGTTACCAACTGTGTATAGAATAAACACATAAAGAACAGTCTAAACAACATCATCTTCATCTGTATCAGTCTCTGTTTTTGCAGCTGTTCCAGGAGCAGAGGCCTTCTTAACTCTGGAGTAGTGGATCCAGGGTCCTTTGCTTGAAATCTTGACTGTGGTGAGCGTGGTTAACAGAACTTGGAACGGTCCCCTCTATCTGGCTTGTAGAGGATCATTGTCCCACCATTTAATATAGATCTCCAGGCTGGAATAGGTGAAGAGGACTGTCTAATCCTATAGGTCTGGATAATATGACAAATTTCTGGAGTTTCTGCAAAGTAGAACTTAGAGACATTAAATATTTCTGTAAATCAATTTTTCCTGTCATGTGAATGTCTCTCGGAAGATGAGGGATCTGATATGACTTGCCATATTGTTTTGGTTTCAAACCTTGGCAAAATGCCAAGTATAAACCAAAGCAATAAGGCACTTTTTCCTCACTGAGAAAAGGGAGAAAAAACCCTAAAACTTAAAACAGGTTTATATATTTATACAGAAAAGAGAAAATTAAAAGAAAACTGCAATATAACACACACTTACACAAGTTAGGTATAACGAATAATTCTTTCACTTCTCCACCCAACAGAAAACTGAACACCTCCAAACACAAATTTCACTATTTCAGCTACAAAATTACCCCACAAACCCTTCCCAAGAAACACCTAGCAAGGAAAAGGGAGAGAATAACAATAAAATGTTTAATTTCCTGAACTAAAACAAAATGTGATGTAGCAGCAAGGCCCAGCAGAGCAGAACAGCAGCAGCGTGTCCTATCTCTACTTCGGCCATGATGGAAACTGAGCTAGACACTTCCCTACACTGTATTTACACTGAGATGATGTCAGAATATGGTATGGAATACCATTGGCCAGTAGAAGACAGCTGTCAGCTGGCCTGACTCAGCTTGAGTCAGTTGATAATCCGAGGCTTGCTCTAAAAATCAAAGCCTAAATTTAGGCCTAGCCAAACCCATAACATAGGGACTTATGTTGTCTCTCTGCCTTGGTTGCATGCGGATTCTCACTAAGGCTATAGGCAAGGCCTAGACCCATGACATAGATTTCTCTTGACAAATTTTGCATATTTGTGTATTCAGAGTACTGTTCATACATTCAACTTTGCCACTTAACTGAGGTCTGTAGGGAGTATGCAGAACCCAACCAACCCCCAGAATAGAACAAACCTCCCCCACTACTGTTGCAACAAGGCGTGGCCTTCTGTCTGATGACATTTCCAATGGAACTCCAAATTGAGCAAAATTTTTACCACTTCTTTTGCTGCATTAGTGAGAAAGGGACAGGCTTCAGGCCATCCACTGAAGGTATTGACCAATACCAATACATACCTGTATCCTTCTTTATATGGTAGCTCAGCAAAATCTGTTTGCCAATAATCTCCTGGAAGGTCTCCAGCTTTAGTTACCCCTAGCACCACTGTTTTGCTTGTATCTGGGTTGTTATGGCAACAGATTTCACATTTACTTACTACAGACTGCACAATTTCAGTCATTCCTATCCCTACTACTATTTTCTTCAGATGTTTGAAAAGATTTTCAGCTCCCCAGTGAGTAGCCTCATGCTCCCACAGAGCTAAGTGTCAAAAGACCAGGGATGGAAGTACAACCTGTCCTGTAGGTATATGTTATAGTTTGGGACTATGTTGTAGTTTGGGATTTTTATGTAAATTCTCTCCCCTGCCACTGACTGCCCATGCCAGCAGTTAACAAAAGAAGTAGTTAACTGCTGATCACTTGGATGGGGGCAGGTTTGTCTCTTGTTTTTGGGGACATCTTTTTTTTCTTAGCTCTGTGAAAGGCAGGAGCGGTGGCTGCCGAGGAGGGAAGCTGCTCTGTGGGCTACTGCTGGGGCTTCTGGCTGAGACGCTGTTTTTTCTCCTCGCCACGGCTGTTTCTCCTGGTTCCTGCATCTGGGATCCCGGCCTCTGTTCCAGTCTGACCACCGCCTGCACCGTCACGGCCTGCCCGCCCCAGCTGGGGCAGTGACCCAGGAGAGAGAGGTGTGCAGCTGCTTTTGCAGGACACGTGGTGGTTCCCCACTTTCAGCTTTCTTTTTCCTTCATCTGGGACAAGCGACACAGAGTTCATCTGAGAGCTCATCACTCGTCTGTCTCGCTGGAGAGGGACTGGGAACTACTGGGAACTCACTCCGCAGCCAGCCGGACTGTGACATTTGACACTGCTTAAGTATAACTTTCCTCCCGGAGGAAAAACCTGCTGGGTTTTGTTGTTGTTTGGTTTTTTTTTCTTTCTTTTGTGGTGTTGGGGAAGCGGTTTACACTAGTCTGTTTACATATATATATATATGTATATATCAGTTAAGAACAGTTATCCTTCTTCTATTAAAATTCCTTTTTTCTTAAATTTGATAAAGAGTGGCGTGATTATTGTGGAGAAGGCCCCCTCCCCCGCTTGTGGGTAAACATTTTGTTTTGGTTTTTTCCCCTCAAACCCAGACAGTATAACAGTCCATCTCCCTTTTTTCATTTTAGCCTCAAGGGATTCAGTTAACTGGTGGTCTCTCTGATCATACTTTGGGGTAAACCTTGACAGGTCAATTTCCTTTTGTGGTATTACTGCTAGGATACCTTTTTCTGCAGTCCCTTTTGCCATTTGATCAGCAAAATGATTCCCTAATGCAGGAGCAGTTTTCCCCTTCTGATGAGCTTTGCAATGCATAATAGCCACCTTCATACGTTTCCAAATACTCTGCAGGAGTGCATGGATTTGTTCAGCATGTTTGATTCCATTGTCCTGGGCGGTCAGCAACCCTCTTCTAGATGGCTGCATGGACATGTACAACACTGAATGCATACTTAGAATCGGTCTAGATATTTACCTTTCGTCCTTCACCCAGTTCCAGAGCTCTTGTCAGAGCAATCAGTTCAGCTTTCTGTGATGATACATCTGATGGTAGGGCTTTTGCTTCAATCACCTTGTCTGTGGTAGTCACTGCATACCCTGTCACTCACCTAACATATCAGATGAAACTGCTTTTGTCTGTATACAATTCTCAATCTGGATTTTCTAGAGGCACATCTTTGAGATCTGGTCTGCTGAAATAGGCCCCTTCAATGGTCTGTAAACAGTCATGCTCAGGAATACTGTCAGTCAGCGTTGAGGACGAAAATATAGCAGGATTGACAACAGATATCATTTTCAGAGTAACATCATCTTGTTTTAACAGCACAGCTCGATACTTAAGCATCCTGCTAAGGGACAACCAGTGACTCCCTTTCTGCTCAAGTACAGTTAGGACTGCATGGGGTACATACACGACAATGCACTGTCTAAGGGTGAATTTTCGAGCTTCTTGGATCAATATAACAGTAGCTGCTACAGCTTTGAAACATCCAGGCCACCCCTGGCTAAAATTGTCTAGCTGTTTAGAAAAGTAGGCCACGGCCCTTCACTGCTTCACAAGGGACTGTGACAGAACCCCCAGAGCAACATTCAGTCTTTCATATCTGAACAACTTGAAAGGCTTGGTTAAGTCTGGCAGTCCTAATGCTGTAGCTGACATGAGAGAATGTTTCACCTGTTTAAATGCGGTCTTGGTATGGTCTGTCCATTCCACGATCCCTTTATCAGCCGCTTTTAGTGCTCCATACAGAGGTTTAACTAGTAACCCATAGTCAGGTATCCACAAGCAACACCAACCTACCATTTCCAGGAAAGCCTGCATTTCTCGCACGGTGTGGGGCTCTGGATGATGTCAGATGGCTTCCTTCCATTCTGTGCTGAGTCATCAATATCTGTTGTTACAGTAAAATCAAAAGTGAGCAATTCAGATCTATAGAAAAACCCTGTGAGACTTAGCTATCAGCCAGAAGCAGCAAGGAGCTCAGCTGCTGCTGGCTGATAGGGAGGAGGTTACTCCCCAAGAATTCACATAGTAGGAATTCACAGGACTCTGCAGGGACATGAAAACAGCAAGGATGAAATAATATAAACATGGGACTTGTGAGAGATAGGCTTTAACCAATTGAAGTATCTGGCGTGGTGGTGTGTTAACTCTTTTAGCCAAGAAGCTGTAGTCCTAACCCTATATAAACTGTGTGCTTTGTGTAATAAAATGTCTTCACTATAAACTTCATAAGCTTATTGGTGAAGTCCTTTCTCTCCGCCGAAAATTGTTTACTTTAACTGGCGCCCTAATACGGCTGATACCCTCAGAGATGAGGATGATAATTCCCTCGGATGGCTGCATTTCCCCTACACTCTGAAGAAGAAGAAGCAGTATGACACGAGGATGAGGCGGAGAAGTTTCCAGCTGAGAGGGACCACTGCCCCAGTGGTCAAGCAGGACCGCTGTGCCCCGCGGAGCCTGAGGCGGAAAAGACGCGCCATGGAGCGACAGGAAAAGTCGTCCGGAAAATCTTGCTCAAAAATTCGGGTGAGCAAGCAGTTGGGGAAGACATGGGGATAAGCTCTTCTGTTTATATCCTTTCTATGAAAGGGATTTGCCATAATTTTTGGACTTTAAAGTAGTTTTGAAAGTGTGCACCAGATAGAGACTTTTTTCCTGGTGTTACGGCGTTTAAGCTGTTTACGTGGGAAACTCAGAGATAGGAAGAAACTTGCAAGGGATGTTGTCTTGGTTTGAGGGGAAAAAAACCCAAGATGTTTACCCACAAGCGGGGAAGGGGGCCTTCTCCACAATAATCACGCCACTCTTTATCAAGTTTAAGAAAAAAGGAATTTTAATAGAAGAAGGATAACTGTTCTTAACTGCCATATATAAACAGACTAGTGCAAACCGCTTCCCCAACACCACAAGAGAAAGAAAAAAAAAAACAAAAACAAAACCCAGCAGGTTTTCCTCCAGGAGGAAAAGTTATACATAAGCAGTGTCAAATGTCACAGTCCGGCTGGCTGCAGAGTGAGTTCCCAGTAGTTCCCAGTCCCTCTCCAGCGAGACAGACGAGTGGTGAGCTCTCAGATGAACTCTGTGTCTCTTGTCCCAGATGACGGAAAAAGAAAGCTGAAAGTGGGGAACCACCACGTGTCCTGCAAAAGCAGCTGCAAACCTCTCTCTCTCCTGGGTCACTGCCCCAGCCGGGGCGGGCAGGCTGTGACAGTGCAGGCGGTGGTCGGTGCAGGCGGTGGTCAGACTGCAACAGAGGCCGGGATCCCAGATGCAGGAACCGGGAGAAACAGCCACGGCGAGGAGAAAAAAGCAGCAGCTCAGCCAGAAGCCCCAGCAGTGCCAGCAGAGCCACTTCTCTCCTCGGCAGCCACCGCTCCTGCCTTCCACAGAGCTAAGAAAATAAAAGATGTCCCCAAAAAACAAAAGAGACAAACCTGCCCCCATCCAAGTGATCAGTAGTTAACTACTTCTTTTGTTAACTGCTGGCATGGGCAGTTAGTGGCAGGGGAGAGAATTTACATAAAAATCCCAAACTACAACAGATGTGTTGCGGGACATCAGAACTGAAGGGACTGCCGCCGTTTTCCGCGCTGGCCGCGTTTGGCTCTCGCTCCCGCCACCCCCCATCCCCGCTGCGGGCCGACCTGGGGGACACCTTTGGAGGTCACGCGCAGGCTCTGGCGGATGCCTTGCTTCTCCCCCCACTCTCGCCGGCTCTCGCTGTGGCTCCAGCTGCATGGGCACTGCCCCCCCCTGCCCCGCGTCCTGCCGCCTCTTCTCGCTCTTGCCGCCTCCACCCCCCCAGCCCTGGCAGCTGCTGCGCGGGTCCGGCTCCCGCCTCGTTCGGGGAAGCTGCACCCCCCGCCGCTCCCGCTCGCCACCCCCAACCCCCGCCGTCTCCACCGCCCTGCGAGGAGTCCCAGAATCGGCACAAGACAGAAAGACAGCGCGACACGGGAATTGGGAGGACAACTGTGCTTGCAAAAACAGAAAGCCCCGTATTCCAGCTTTTCGATGCTGAGAGAATTTTTGCTGCGAAATTTGAAAATGGCGCTGCCACTCTGAGATGGGAGGGGCCAGCCCCCCCTCCAATGGGGAGGGAGGCGGGTCCCTCGGATACGTCACCGTGGACAGGCAGAGCTTTGCATACGACATCAGCTCCTTGCACAGACCCCTGGGTAATGTAGTCTCGCAAAGGACTCTGGTTGTTGTGGTTTCAGCTTCCCCCTGACAGTCTGCAAGCCTGTCAGTTGACCAGAAAGCAGCTTGAGTGACCTCGCTTTAAGAAACATCAGCCCAGCTTGCCTTTGAGACAACGGGACACAGGCACCTGATGCCCTGTGTCACAGCTTTACAATACATCATGCACAGACAAAATGCAGCACCTTTCTCCAGCAATTCAGAGTGCAACAGAGAAGCCTAGGAGAGATCTGTTGAACTGATTTCTCTGTTAATTTTGGCTTTTGTTAAATGGTTATAGAGTGTTCTAAGCTTTTAATAATTTGGAGAAAAGTTTCTATTTTTGTCTCCACAGGTTGAAGTCAGCGATGGATAAGAACAGCAAGTTTCCTCTGACTGAATCAAGATCAGTTAGCTGAACATCTGAGTGACTGATTAAAGCTTTTAATTTGATCCTTCGGATTCAAAATTCATAACACCTGATAGTAATTGATGTGTTTCCATTTGTTAGTATCAGGCATTTTCAAAAAGCTCTTTTTAGGAGTGCCAAAATGAATTACAACACAGAATGGTTTTAGTTCTATAGCGTTAAATTGGTTAGGATATGTTCTTTTAAATACAAGAATGCATATTTACCACAAGTAACACTAGAACTGCAAGACTTAGAAGTGTTAAGATCTGTTTTTATGAATGTAAGACTTAATGCAACATAACAAGTTTATAGAAATATTGTTGTGTAGTGTTGTTATATTTCTGTTAAGGTTTCTTAAGTTTCTTGATGCATCGATAACACTGCCCGCAGGAATGTTTTTTCATTTGTTACAGATAATGATGTTAAGCAGATAGGATAAAGTTTCTTCTTTTGTTAAGATAGTTAAGTTGTTAAGCTAATAGAATATTATTTTTAATTTGTTAAGAAAATAAGGATTTTAGGTAAAATTGAATAGTGTTTTTAATTTGTTAATAAATTAAGATGTTAAGCAGAATAAGTTAAGATTTAAAGTGTTAATTCAGTTAGCAGAGTAATGTTAATTTGGTTAAGGTTTAAGTCATTAGAATAAGGTTGCATTTATAGCTTTTAAGTGTATTGTCAATTAGTACTTTCACTACATATTCTAAAAATAAAAAGGGGGAGAAAACTATGGAAAAAGCAAAAAGAGAAAAAGGAAAATGGTAATAAATAAATAATTTTATGGATATCAAAAAAAAAATCGGGGGAGAACACTAGTGACATTAACATCAGAAAAAAATAAAGTAGTAGAAGTGACAGAACTGCAGGTAAAAACCAAGTCATGATCAACAAATGATAAATGAAGTTAGCTAAACAAAGTGCTCCAAAAACCGACTTATAGATTTTTTTTGGTGAATTTTTTGATGCTGACAATTGTGCTGCAGTTAACATCAGGTACAGTAGCTTTCAGCTAAGGGCCCATGCTGAAGTGCTGCTGTTATCAGATGCAGTAGCCTTCTCCTAAAAGCCCATGCTGAAGTGCTATTGCTATTTTTGTGGCACAATTACAAAGAATGGTCAAGATGCCAGCGTGTGTGTGTGTATCTATTCTCTGATGTCTGAAATGACTGATGAATGCATCTTTAAAGACCAAAAAACCACCTGTAGAATGTAGATGCCTTGTCTTACCACTGATTTAAATATGCATTAGGCATGCATTATTGCAAAATAAAGTAGTTGCTTTTAATTTTCTTTGCTTTCAGCGCAGCTTTTACCTCAAGGACTTAGTTTTGAGGAATTTGATGGATGTGCTGCATGAATTTGTCAGATCATTCAGTGTCTTTTCATGCAGATTCAAGATAGCTAAAAGACTATATGAAAAAGCTAATGGTAACATCATCTGCTTTTGATATTTGGTTGAAAAGGCTAATATTTAATGGTTGGTTATTCAATTTTCTGAAAGAAGGCCTAACAATTGTTTTAATCACTGTACTTGTCTTAGTTCTATTGCTTTGCCTATTGTAGTGTGTTGTAGACATACTTCACAAGTCAATGCTATAAATCTGAATTGCTCAAAATAAAGAAAGGGGATTTGTTGTTACAGTAAAATCAAAAGCGAGCAATTCAGATCTATAGAAAAACCCTGTGAGACTTAGCTATCAGCCAGAAGCAGCAAGGAGCTCAGCTGCTGCTGGCTGATAGGGAGGAGGTTACTCCCCAAGAATTCACATAGTAGGAATTCACAGGATTCTGCAGGGACACGAAAACAGCAAGGATGAAATAATATAAACATGGGACTTGTGAGAGATAGGCTTTAACCAATTGAAGTATCTGGCGTGGTGGTGTGTTAACTCTTTTAGCCAAGAAGCTGTAGTCCTAACCCTATATAAACTGTGTGCTTTGTGTAATAAAATGTCTTCACTATAAACTTCATAAGCTTGTTGGTGAAGTCCTTTCTCTCCGCTGAAAATTGTTTACTTTAAATGTCCACGGAAGACTTTGAGCCCCAAATAGACAACTGTTTCCTTTGCAATTTGTGCTTTTACTTTTGATACTCTATACCCACTTTTTCCTAAAAAGATTAACAAACTTACTATGAGCTGGATGCACTCGACTGGATCTCTGGTGGCAATTAGGATGTCGTCCACATATTGCAAGACAACGCCTGGTTGTTGTCTTCTCCAGTCCTCTAGTTCTTTTGCCAGTTGATTTCCAAAAAAAGTTGGAGTATTTTTGAAACCTTGGGGTAGGACAGCCCAGGTGAGTATTTTCTGAGCCCCTGTTTCAGTATTTCCTCATTCAAAAGCAAAAAGCTCTTGTCTGTCTTTATTCACAGGAATGCATAAAAAGGCATCTTTAAGATCAAGCACAGTAAACCATTCTAAATCATCTGTCAATCTGGTTAGAAGGGTATATAAAGTGAGAAATGTCGGTTTTTTGAGCTCCCCAGGTTCCGGCGCGAGAATCACGATGTAACCTCCATAGGAGTATGATCAGCGTTCTGATTTATTGTTTACATTACACACACACATATCGCATATTCTCTCAGTCTACGAATAGTACAGGAATATCATTGGTATATGGCTAGGGCGTGCTACCAGCTGGATTGGTGCTTTTCTCAAAACTATGCCTTTCTGTATCAATGTGTTTACCTGCTTCTCCTGGCAGCTGCCGCATTCTTTCTATTGTTTACTGCTCTTCTTGAAGCAGGCTCAAGGATACAGAGGCCCCGTTTCCCTCTCCATGGCCTGGGCTCTGCACAAAAACTTCTAAGTTCAAATTTCTTCCAACAAATCCCCTTTTTTCTTTTTGCACAGCTCAGGCCTGGTTGACTGACTTTACCACTAGCCATTTTATACAACTTAAGGCACAGCTAAGCACAAGCAAGCAGATTACAATAGTAGCTAAACACACAACACCTTGCTTAAGTGAATCTTGTAACCACCCGGTAATGCCCAACGATTTCAGCCAATCACTGAAAGGAGAAGTTGAAACTGTCATTTGTTTGAAACCTTTTTGCAATTGCTCAAGGCTTTTATGTATAGATTGGGAATGATCAGATAGATTCATGCAACACATTCTTTCAAAGTCTTTGCACCCATGTCCTTGAGTTAACAGCAGGAAGTCCATGGCCACCCTATTTTGCAGGACTGCATGCCTGACACCATTTACATCAGTGGTCAATTCTGAAAGGACTTTGGATGTTATGTTTAGTTCTTTCGCAGTCCAGCAAGCTAGTTGTCGAATTACCTGTAAAGATTTCAAAGTACCTATTCCAGATATTATCGATGTGATAATATTGACGGGAGTGCTCCAAATGTTACCCTGCTATCACAGGTTGGCCCTAGTTGGTATACTGATCGTTTATTACGCAATGCTTTGGTGCGATTCCATAAGGTGTTGTTCAGCATTTGAGCTATGGTAGGCTTGAACAGAGTAAGTTTACCAAGATAGCAAAGGCTTCTAACTGGATTACTGGGGATACCAGGCCATGCTCTATCTCTGCAAATTAAAAACAGACCTTCTAGCAAGGCTAGACCCATAGTGTTATTCCCCCAAACGTCGGAATACAGACATTTTGGAGGACAGTAGCTGTTCTCTCAAACCTCTCTATAGACAGAAGGCCTCGGTGATACTGTCTGCACAGATGACAATTGAACTTTACTGGACTTCAGTAGGGTAGAAGTCTTTTTATTTCCCTTGAACAGCACATCTCCAAAACTTGGGGGAGCTGATGACATGAGGTCTATCTCCTGGGGTTCTGCTATGGCTCTATTTAATGACATAATTAACACGCCTTGCCACCAAGCAGTATAATTGTACGCAGATATTGGTTTGGTGGCCTTGGCTGGGGCATTACGCATTGTGCACAGCGTGTCATTCCTTACATATCCCTTAAACCATTTTGGGGCAAATGTTGGAACTCCTATCAGGCAGGTCCTAAACAGGTCTCTGGGTGTGGCCACAGAAAGACAAAAGGAATCTTCTCCAGTCTCCTTAGCAATAGTAACCCAAATGTTGTTATTAGGCTCTATTTTGTGAAGGATTGAGGCTGTACCGGGACTAACTAAAACACACAGCAGATATATACAACAGAAGGAACTGACAATTTCTTTACCCATTGTGTCTAAAAACAAACTCACTTCAACTACTCTAATTAGGATATAACAGGAAGTTGTGGATGCACTATAGAACTTAGACAGGCTATTCTCAAAAACACTCTTCACAGAGGCTACCCTGGATGGCAACTGTTACCAGATGCTGAATTCCCACACTCCACCCAGTCCCCTATGACCAAGGATCTTATACAGTCACAGCAACGAGGATTCCACTCGAGGGGCTTAGTAGAGCTGTGGGTTCGGTCATGTCTAGCTGCCGTCCTCCTCGTTGCGACTTGGAGTGTGAACAGGCTCATCCGAAGATGGGGCAGCAGGAGCAGATTGAGCAGCTCGAGTCCATCTGCAAGGCATTTAAATTCTTCTGGTAGTTCTTTGGCCTTTTAAAGACGCATTCATCAGTCATTACAAACATCAGAGAATAGATACACACACACATACTGTCATTCTGACAATTTTCCCTTTTTGAAATTGTGCCATAAAAAATAGCAACAATAGCTTTCTGCAGGGCCCTTGCAGAAGACCAGTTGCACTTGGTGTTAACTACAGCACAATTGTCACAATTACAAAAATTCTCCAATTTAGTTTTCACTATAGATAAAAACTTTTTAGTTATAATCCATCTATAGTCCATTTTGAAGCAATTTGTTTAGCTACTTTTATTTATCATTCACTCTATTATTTAGTCTGTCATTCACTTTTACTGTCACTCTTCTCCCCCTTTTTATTTTTAGAACAAGTAACTTAAATACTGCTCTATTTGCAATGTAGCAAGGCTAACTCTAAATAGGAAAAGTACCAGTTAACAACTCAGTCAAAGCTATAAATGTAACCTTACTGTAATGACTTAAACCATTACCAAATTAACATTACTCTGCTAACTCAATTAACACCCTAACTCTTAACTTATTCTGCTTAACATCTTAACCCTTTAACAAAGTAAAAATATTATTCCATCAGCTTAACAAATTAATTGTCTTAACAAAAGAAAAAAACCAAACATTATTCTATCTGCTTAACATCATTATCTGTAACAAATGAAAAAACATTCCTGCAGGCACTGTCATCGATGCACCAAGAATAACTTAAGAAATCTTAACAGAAATATAACACTACACAACATTATTTCTATAAACTTGTTATGTTGCATTAAATCTTATGTTCATAAAAACAGATCTTAACACTTCCAAGTCTTGCAATCCTAGTGTTATTTATGGTAAATATGCATTCTTGTATCTAAAAGAACACGTCTTAACCAATTTAATGCCTTATAATTAAAACCATTGTTTGTTTTAATTCACTTTTGAACCTTAAAAAGAGCTTGTTTTGAAAATGCTTAAAACTAACAGATGGAGACACATCAAGCATCACCAGGCGTTATGAAACTTGAATCTGAGGGATCAAACTTAAAGCTTTAATCAGCCACTCAGATGTTCAGCTAACCGATCTTGATTCAGTCAGAGGAACCTGGCTGTTCTTATCCATCGCTGAATTCAACCTGTGGAGACAAAAATAGAAACTTTTCTCCAAATTATTAAATGCTTAGAACACTCTATAACCATTTAAGAAAAGCCAAAAATTAACAGAGAAATCAGTTCAACAGATCTCTTCTAGGCTTCTCTGCTGCTCTCTGAATTGCTGGAGAAAGATGCTGCATTTTGTCTGTGCATGATGTATTGTAAGGCTGTGACCGCAGGGCATCAGGTGCCTGTGTCCCGTTGTCTCGAAGGCAAGCTGGGCTGATGTTTGTTAAAGCGAGGTCACTCAAGTCGCTTGCTTTCTGATTAACTGACAGGCTTGCAGACTGTCAGGGGTAAGCTGAAACTACAACAACCAGAGTCCTTTGCGAGAGTACATTTCCCATAAGCCATTGCAAGGAGCTGATGACGTAATGCAAACCTCTGCCGTCCAACTACAAAAACCACAATGCCTTGCGAGACTCGCGCATGACAGTTAAAGCTCGGTGACCCACAGGAGGGAGCTCACACCCCTCCCCCCATTGGAGGGGGAGCCAGCCCCTCCCATCTCAGAGCAGGAAGCGCCATTTTCAAACTACGCAGGAAAAATTCTCTTGCATCGGAAAGCTGGAATACAACTGGCAGCAGGTGTTGCAGCCTCCAGAGATGAAAACGAAGCAAAACAGAGTTAAGAGAGCAGTTTTTGGCAACTCACGGCTTTTTGCAAGCTGAAGAGAACGTGTGGAGTTCGGAGACCATACAGAACAAAGCCCACGTGGTACGATCGGGCTGTACTGTTTTTTGCAAGTACAGATCCGTATCCCATGTCCCGTTCTGTGCTGTCTTTCTTTCTCGCGCCGACTCTGGGATTGTGTGCAATGCAGGGAGGGGCGGCGGGAGGGGAAAAGCGTCAATCCCAAGGCAGCAAAAAAAAAAAAAAAAAACAGCAGCGGGCGGGAGCGGCGTGGGGCGGTTGGGCAGCAGTCCCAAAAGCGGCGAAAGCCGGAGACGCAGCGGTGGTGACCAAGGCTGAGGGGGTGAAGGGGCGGCAGCAGCTTCCCACAGAGATGGGAGCCAGACCCGCAACGCCCGCTCCGGGCCGGCGAGAACCAGCGGCAGGAGCGAGGGGAAAGCCAGCGGTTGTGCGCGACTTCCAAAGGTGTCCCCCCCAGGGTGGCTGCAGCAGGGGCTGCGGCGGCAGGAACAGGAGCCGATCACGGCTAGTACGGAAAACCGCACCAGTCCTTTCGGCTTTTACGTTCCGCCACGCGTCCCTTGCAAGTTCCCTCTTATTTCTGAGTTCATACCAGAGGTTCTTTCTCATGGCTTCCCACATAAATAATGAGGGTGGGCTTTGGAAAAAGCCTTGCTGTTTAGCCCATACAACGAGCTTTTTAAAGAATTGTCCACTGTCTCCGTCACTTCGCTTAGCCAGTATACCCAGCAAAAGCCATATCGCAGCAGCTGTCTCGGCTTCCATCTGTTCAATAAGCCAAGACCCCCGGTAGGAGGGAGGGAGCGACCCTCGCCTTTGCTTACCGCGGTCCGCAGCCTCTCCTACCCCGCCTCTTCAGCGTGAACGACCAGCCCAGTTCCACCGGTACCGATCTCAGTTACCTGGTCCAGACTCCGACCGACATGCGAGAATCAGCAATTACCGCATTTAAGCCCGCGATTCTCCACCAATTAAAGTAAGAAATGTCGGTTTTTTGAGCTCCCCAGGTTCCGGCGCGAGAATCACGATGTAACCTCCATAGGAGTATGATCAGTGTAATAGATGAATTAATTAATTTGCTAGAAACCAAATCAAATAGTATTTTTAATTTTGTTTTAAATGTAAAATTAAATATGCCTGAAAATTTGGAGGATTGTAAAAACCAGAAAGACAGCTTCCCAGCAGAAAGAACAATGCCTTATCGGAGAATGGCTCGGTGCTTAACAAGGAATGTAGAGTACTCACTCTAGAGAAAAGGAAAGATTCCCCAGTTTCGATACCTCTCAGCCCGGTGCCTTCCCCCCTCCTTCCCCTACAGGTTTTTCTAGCCCCAAACAGTTTCGCCCTGCTAAGAAAAATACCTCCCTGCCTTTTTTTACCGTTTCTAGCCCTAAGAATTCCCTTCTTCTCCTCAGCCACATTGTCACACCGAGACCCTGCTAGCCAAACCCCCCCCACTGAATCTCCGGGGAAGACCCGTGCCCTGCAAACCCCCCCGGTTCATCCCGTTCCCCTCCTAAGCCAGCACCCGGGAAAAACCCCCACTTCCTCTCAGCCTCTCCATCTTTCCCGGTACAAGCCTTTCCTGGCCATACATGCCCGGTTTCACTCCCAAAACACCCAAAACTCAGAGCCACCAGTTTTTCTCTTTTCCCCTACGGCCCCGGTCAATCCCGACTCCCACGCCAGCCGTGCTAGAAAGCCCTGGCTGTCTCCATATTCTGCCAAGGTGCCTGCCAGCCGTGTCGCTGGAAACCAGGTCCCACAGAGCACCCCCAAAAGTCCCAGTACCACGGTCACCCACAGCGCAAGCCCTGCCAAGCTCCCCGCCAGTCCCCCCCCCCCCCAAGGAAGGCTGTGCAGCCCCCACACCTGGCCCCAGCTACCCCATGCCAAGGCAGGAGCACAGTGGAGATGGACCACCGGGGAAGTCCCGCCGCCCATGCTAAAAGCTGAACCAGCGTGGGGAGCCTGCGACCAAGCATGCCAGCGGGCGCCGGCTCGGCACGAGCCGACCCCCGTCTGAACGTACAGCATTGCAACCCTTCCTGCTGTGTACGACCGAACAGGACATCATGCCAAAGCCTGAAGTTTGTCCCTTGCCAAGTACCCCGGACTGTACAGCCACATGGAAACCCCCCCCACTCCTGGGCACCATGAGGCAAAAGTATTGCGAAACACGGCCGGACCTGGTTGAAGACTGCAACTGTTACAACGCACAGAACTGAGCCTGCGCAAACGAGAAGCGATTGCGAAACTGTTATGTAACACATGGAAACTGCGCCTGCGCAAAGGGGGCGTGGCCTACGCCAGAAAAAGTGAATATAAGCAGAGCCCTGGACGAGAGCCAGATGTGAACCTTTGGGAGCCGGTCTCCTGGGTCACCCGGTGCTCTGCTATCCTGCAAGCACTGTGTTGCTCCTCTCCTTGCCTTCACAAAGAGCTGTAATCACTGAGGCTAAGGCCTACAGAGCTGGACGCTGCAATCACTGAGGCTAAGGCCTACAGAGCTGGATGCTGAAATCACTTAATAAAATCACTACCTTTTTTTATTTAATAAATGCTATTAACCTTTTTTTTCCTTATAAAATAAAATAAACGTTGATTTATCTAGCCAACGCCTTGGTGCCTATAACAATTCTGGTGCCGTGACTCGGATCCAAAGGCCTTGGACGTGGATCGTCGACAGGAAGAGCGCTCCCGTCATCCCAAACAGACGGTCCTGGACGCAGATTCTACGGAACAAGACCCTGGACACCCGAACCTAGAGGGCAAGTAGAAGGAGCAACAGAACAGACTGCAGTCAGGTGTCGGTTTGGCCATAAAGGACCCCGTAATTCCAGTGCGCACTGCCCGAACAAGAGACCCAAGGACGAGTAAGTATAGTACGATTCTGTTCGGTTGGGGAAGGGTTTCCTGGAGTGCAGTGAATGAGAGGTTCTTACAGAACCAAGTGAGTGCGGACTCTCTACGTAGTGCGGTTCCCATTGCTCGCGAGAGCGTGGGCCACGAACGAGAGGAAAACGAGTGTGTGTGTGTGTGAAGGCACTTTGGAAGATGGGACAGAAAAAGAGTAAATTTTCTGATCCCATGGGAGGGTTTGAAGTAAAGCTCCCGGATATACCCCCTGATAGCCCCTTAGGGCTCATGATGACCTGTTGGGATAGTTGGCCCTCTAACCAGGGAAAGAGTAGAGAAAAGATGGTAAATTATTGTATGAAGGTATGGGGAGGTAGACAAATCCGAAGAGACAGTCTTTATTGGCCTATATTTGGGACATTTGAAGACTGCCTATGTAACGCATTAAATGAGTATGTTAAAACCAAAATACCTTTTAATCCTGAAGAAAGTGAGTATGCAAGCTTATGGGTAAGATCAGAAACCAAGACATATCTATATCCACTTAAAGAGAAAAAGGAAACTAAGAAAAAGCATTTGAAAATTGAAGAACTCCCGCTATCTCCTCCTCCCTATGTCCCTCCTCTCCCTGCTCCAATCCCTGCACCCATTGCAGTACCTACTGCTCCTCAGCTAGATCCTTTAACGGACTCTGAGGATTCCCCAACACCCTCACCATCACAGTCCCCGGAACCAGCTAGAAGAGTTACCAGAAGTCAGACTGGGAGGAGGGGGCGATCAGAAAATAAATTATATCCCTTAAGAGAAACAGCTATGGGAGGTCCCCAACCAGGGGTGGGATTTGTGTCAATTCCCTTAAATTCAGGGGACGTAAGAGAATTTAAAAAGGAAATGGGAAATTTGTTAGAGGATCCACTTGGTGTGTCCGAAAGGTTAGACCAATTCCTGGGTCCCAATTTATATACGTGGGATGAAATACAATCTATTTTAAGAATATTATTCACAGTAGAAGAAAGAGAAATGATTCGAAGGGCTGGAATGAGAAATTGGGATACAAGACATCAAAATGGCCCAGCCGCAGATACTAAATGGCCTTTACAGCGGCCTAACTGGAATAATCAAGACCCAGGAGATCGGACACACATGGCAGATCTGAGGGATATTATTGTCCAAGGTATTAGAGAATCCGTCCCCAGAGGACAAAACATCAACAAAGCTTTTAGTGAACACCAAAAGAAAGATGAAAGCCCCACAGAATGGTTAGAAAGACTAAGAAAAAGCTTACAGCTTTATTCTGGTTTAGACCCAGACACCCCAGTGGGACAGGCCTTATTAAAGACCCAGTTTGTGGCCAAGTCCTGGGTAGACATACGAAAGAAGTTAGAGAAAGTAGATGATTGGCAAGAGAAAAGATTAGATGAACTTTTGCGGGAGGCTCAGAAGGTTTATGTAAGGCGAGATGAAGAAAGTCAAAGAAAGCAAGCAAGAATTTTGGTTGCAGCGGTTAGAGAAGGGCAACGTGAAATTAATAATGGTAAAAAGGGTGGGATACCCCAACGAGTAGATGGAAATGACAAGAGAGACCAAAAAGAGCGAAAAGACTTGAAAAATATTGAATGTTTTTACTGTCAGAGGAAGGGGCATCTGAAGAGGAACTGTAGAAAACGCATACAAGATGAAGCAGCATTTAAAGAAGATTAGAGGGGTCAGGGGCTCTATGTGCTGGGGACCCTAAAAGGAACAGAGCCCTTGATAAAATTAAAACTAGGTCCCCAGCAAGAAGAAATGGAGTTTCTAGTAGACTCCGGGGCAGAAAGATCAACTGTCCAACAAGTGCCCCGAGGGTGTTCACCATCCTCGGAGAATATATATGTAATTGGAGCAAAAGGGGAACCCTTTAAGGTCCCCGTACTAAAGGAAGTAGAAATAGAGGCCCCCTCCAAGATTGGAGTAGGGTCATTTCTATTGGTCCCAGAAGCCGAATACAATCTTTTGGGAAGGGATTTAATGATTGAATTAGGGATAAATTTGGAAGTGGAGAACCAAAAGTTAAAAGTTAAATTATACTCTCTCACTGTAGAAGATGAGAGGGAAATAGATCCTGGAGTCTGGTACACCCCAGACTCTGTAGGAAAATTGGACATAAAGCCTCTCGAAGTAACCATTAAAAATCCTGAAGAGGCAATAAGAATCAGACAATACCCTATTTCACAAGAAGGTAAACAGGGTTTACAACCTATAATCGAAAGGTTGATAAAACAAGGATTATTGGAACCCTGTATGTCACCTCATAATACTCCAATTTTACCAGTACGGAAGCCTGATGGGTCATACAGGCTTGTCCAAGACCTAAGAGAGGTCAATAAAAGAACCATTACCCGATTCCCAGTGGTGGCTAATCCTTATACTTTATTAAGCCAACTTTCCCCCGACTACAAATGGTATAGTGTTGTAGATTTGAAAGATGCCTTTTGGGCTTGTCCTCTAAAGGAAGAAAGCCGGAATTACTTTGCTTTCGAGTGGGAAAATCCCAACACCCACCGTAAACAACAACTAAGGTGGACCGTGTTACCCCAAGGGTTTACGGAATCTCCCAATTTATTCGGGCAAGCTCTAGAATGCTTATTGGAATCTTTTTGTGTTAGCCAAAGTGTCACCTTAATACAATATGTAGATGATCTGTTAATAGCTGGAGAAGACCAAAATCAAGTTCGCAAAGAAACTATCAGGTTGCTAAACTTTCTGGGTTCTAAGGGATTAAAGGTTTCAAAATCTAAACTACAATTCACAGAAGAAGAAGTCAAATATTTAGGACACTGGCTTAGTAAAGGACATAAAAGACTAGACCCCGATCGGGTTAATGGAATCCTATCCCTGCAAGCCCCCACAAGTAAAAGACAAATTAGGCAACTTTTGGGATTATTAGGATATTGCAGACAATGGATTGAAAATTACAGTAGCAAAGTAAAGTTTTTATATGAAAAACTAACTCTTGATGGACTATTAAAGTGGAGTCCAAAAGATGAAAGTCAATTAGAAGAATTAAAAGCAAATCTGGTAAATGCACCTGTATTAAGCCTACCAGATATAAAGAGACCTTTTTTCCTATTTGTAAATACAGAAAATGGGACCGCGTATGGAGTTTTAACCCAAGAGTGGGCTGGAAAGAAAAAGCCAGTGGGGTATTTTTCCAAAATACTAGATCCTGTCAGTAGAGGGTGGCCCACTTGCCTACAGGCTATTGTAGCCACTGCTCTTCTAGCAGAAGAAGCCAAGAAAATAACCTTTGGTGCAGAATTAAAAATATATACCCCTCATAATATACGCGGAATATTACAACAAAAAGCTGAGAAATGGCTAACAGATAGTAGGTTGTTAAAATATGAAAGCATTTTAATCCATTCTCCCAAATTGGAACTAGAAGTAACCAGCCTTCAAAACCCAGCTCAATTTCTATATGGAGAACCCTTAGAAAAATTGTCACATGATTGTATTCAAGTAATCGAGTCTCAAACTAAAATTAGAGAAGATTTAGAAGAAGAAGAATTACCTGATGGGGAAAAATTATATACAGATGGATCTTCTAGAGTAGTAAATGGGCAACGCAAATCAGGGTACGCTATAGTTGATGGAAAAACGTTTGAAATTAAGGAATCTGGGCCCTTGGATAAGACCTGGTCGGCCCAAGCTTGTGAGCTATATGCTCTCTTAAGAGCTCTTCAGCTATTGAAAAACAAAACAGGGACAATTTTTACGGATTCAAAATATGCATATGGGATTGTGCACACATTTGGGAAAATATGGGAAGAGCGAGGGTTAATAAATACCCAGGGAAAAGGCCTAATACATGAAACACTAATTAAAGAAACCCTAAAGGCCTTAAGACTGCCCAATCAAATAGCTGTGGTACAAGTAAGAGGACACCAAAAAGGGCTATCTCCTAAGATAAGGGGAAACAATCTAGCTGATGAAGAAGCAAAGCGAGCTGCATTACTAATGATAAAAGCACAAGAAATAAATAGCAGCAAAATCGAAATAACCAAAAGTTTCACTAATCGGGAAAAAGAAAAATTGCAGCAAGTGGGAGCAGTAGAAAAAGATAACAAGTGGCTGCTACCAGATGGGAGGGAAATCCTTCCCAAAGGGCTAACTCAAAGGATTATGAGAGAATTCCATCGACAAACTCATTGGGGAGTACAAGCATTGGTGGATCAATTTGAAACCAAATATATAAGTATAGGAACTTATAACATTGCCAAACAAATTGTTGGAGAATGTTTAACCTGTCAAAAAGTAAATAAACAACAATTAAGAGAAAAGGTACAAGGTGGGAGGGAATTGGCTAAAAGACCATTTGAAAGGCTACAAGCCGATTTTACTGAACTACCTAAAGTGGGAAGATACCATTATCTCTTGGTTTTAGTAGATCACCTCACCCACTTTGTAGAAGCTTTTCCTGTAGCTCGAGCAACTGCCAAAACAGTGGTTAAAATATTATTGGAAGAAATTATTCCCCGGTATGGAGTCATAACAGTAATAGACTCAGACCGAGGGCCACATTTTACCTCCAAAATTATTAAAGAGGCATTAGAACCTTTTGGAATTAAATGGGAATATCATACTCCTTGGCATCCTCAAAGTTCTGGGAGAGTAGAAAGAATGAATGGAGAAATTAAAAAGCATTTAACAAAACTAATGATTGAAACCAAAATGAATTGGGTAAAATGTCTGTCTTTAGCTCTGTTAAATATAAGAACTCAACCCCGTACAGATATCGGAATATCCCCCTTTGAAATGCTGTATGGAATGCCATATGACTTTGGAGTCCCAATTGAGCACCCAAAAGTAGAAGAAAAACTGTTGCAAGAATATGTAGTAGAATTAATGAAAAGAAAGAAAAAGTTAGAGAAAAAAGGATTGGTAGTCCAAAGACCACCCTTAGATGTATCTATACATAAGATACAGCCTGGAAATAAAGTGCTAATAAAGACTTAGAAAGAAACATCCTTAACCCCTCGCTGGGAGGGACCCTTTCTTGTTCTACTTACCACAGACACTGCAGTCCGGACAGCAGAAAGAGGATGGACTCATGCCAGTAGAATCAAAGGACCAATCCATGATCAGCAATGGGAAGTGGTGAATAACTCAAAAGACTTAAAACTGACTTTACGAAAAAAAGAACGAATAAGCTGATCTATAACTGTACATTGTGTAAATGCAAATTGTAATTATTATCCATTTGTATGCTATAAAAGTAAGGTCAAGAGAGGTGGTGGGTGCACAGTCATTACGAGAATACTCCTGAAGAAGTTTTTTTCTAGGAGTAATATAATCAAAAACAAAGTTAAAGTTCAAAAACTTAAAATTAGGGGTAACAGTGGGAGAATACAAAAATTTCAATCTAATAAATTGTGGGAGGTTTTTTTTAAAAGATAAAAAAACTCCGAAAAATATCACTAAAAAGGTGGTGAGGATAAGCTGTGACTTAAGAAAGGCAAGAAATAAAAACAACTGAAGCACATACCAAGTAAAGTAAAACGAGCTAAGCTAAAGATCCCCTGAAGACTACACTTGCTGCCGAGAAGATGATAAACCCCGTTGCTCGATGCAACCGAGTAGACGGAGGAGGCAGAGGTGTATTACTGTGGGGACTGTTAATGGCTAGCCTTGTTGGAAATCCAACAAATGCCCTGTGCCACCAGACAGAATGTGCAATAAAATGCCTTGTAAGTCCAAAACAGTCTTTCCCCCACTCAAAACAATATGAACCGGAGTTTTGGGGTATAGAACTGCATTGTGGTAATAATTATGCTCGAAATGACCTTATAATTCCACCATCATCTCTTAGACCATGGGTAATAACAGCAATTTTGTTAACAGTTGTAAAAATAAGTAAAGCAAAATGGCCATTAATTTTTATGGGGATAAATCTAGTAAGTGGGGAAGATCCTCATCAACCCTATAATTGGACCTTAGTCAGAAGAAAAGATTCTTATGTTATCCAACAAATAGTTACACCCGGATCCCCAAGTTTCACTGCCTCACTTTGTAATCTAATACCCACAGACCAATGTGTAAAGAAAAAGCCTTATTACTTCTGCCCAAGTTCCAATCCTGGGAAAGGATACTGCAATCTTCCTGATGAATATTATTGCGCTCACTGGGATTGTGTTACTATAGCTGCAGCTTGGGAACCCCCAACTACGGATAAATTCCTAAAAGTTGGATGGGGGCCAGCTGGCTGTAAACCCCCAATTTACAACATGGTCTTAGGAAGGCGAAAAATAAATACCCTTGGTAATTGCAAGTACTTATACCTTAATGTCACTTCTCCAGAAGATTTTGGGTGGAAAATAGGAAAAACTTGGGGTGTGAGATACTGGGAATCTGGTAAAGATCAAGGAGAAATAATAGTAATAAAAAAAAGAAGAAGTAGTAGTTGCAAGGGCAGTAGGTCCTAAACAAATACTTAACACACCAAAGGCACCTACAGTAAGTCCTAATCAAACAATTAAACCAACCCTATTAAATCGTACTAAGCGTGCTCCTAAAACATCAGAAGAAACTATCACAGAAAATGAAACAAATCCACTATGGAAAATAATACAGGCCTCCTATCAGGCCCTAAATTATACAAACCCCAATATGACCTCAGCCTGTTGGCTCTGTTATGATGACAAACCCCCTTTTTATGAAGCTATCGGATTAGACCTGGACTTCAGCCTGAATAAAAGAGTAGCCCCTAAGCAATGTAAATGGGAAGAAAGACGAGCAAAAATCCCAATGCAATATGTAAGAGGGAAAGGACGCTGTATAGGGAAAATACCTACATCAAAGAAAGAGCTTTGCAGTGTTCATGAAAAGAGACTAAACAAAGTCAACAAATACTGGGTCATTCCTCCAAAAGGAGGATGGTGGATTTGTTCAAAAATAGGTTTAACTCCTTGTATATCTCTTAAAGTATTCAATGCATCCAAAGATTACTGTATCCAAGTAAGAATAATTCCCCGAGTACTGTACCATCCAGAAAATGAAATGTACGATTATTGGGTAAAAGAAAACCATAATATTGTTAAACGAGAACCTTTCACGGCCATAACTATAGCCACCCTTTTAGGATTAGGAGCTGTAGGGGCAGGAACTGGTATAGCCTCCCTTGCACAGCAAAACCAAAGATTTTCATCTCTTAGAGCTGCAGTAGATGAAGACTTAGAAAGAATAGAAACGTCAATTTTAAATTTAGAAAAATCCCTGACATCACTGTCTGAAGTAGTCCTACAAAACAGAAGAGGGCTAAATTTATTATTTTTACATCAAGGTGGGTTATGTGCGGCCTTAAAAGAAGAATGTTGCTTTTATGCTGATTATACTGGAATAGTCAAAGATTCTTTAGCCAAGGTAAGAGAAGGGATTGAAAAAAGAAAACGAGAAAGAGAAATACAACAAAAATGGTGGTTTAACCAGTCTCCCTGGCTAACCACTATAATATCCACCATAGCAGGTCCCCTAGTAGTGTTATTATTAGTGTTAACTTTCGGACCTTGTATTTTAAACAAAATAATTAATTTAGTTAAGTCTCGATTAGAAGCTGCTCACTTAATGACATTAAAAGAAGCAGATGTTGTTGCTAGTGAACATCTGTTACAAGAAGACCCAACTTTACAAGCAGCACGAGAAACAATAGCTAGGTTTGATCAGCAAATTAATAATTGGTAGAAAAACAAAAAGGGGGGATTGTAATAGATGAATTAATTAATTTGCTAGAAACCAAATCAAATAGTATTTTTAATTTTGTTTTAAATGTAAAATTAAATATGCCTGAAAATTTGGAGGATTGTAAAAACCAGAAAGACAGCTTCCCAGCAGAAAGAACAATGCCTTATCGGAGAATGGCTCGGTGCTTAACAAGGAATGTAGAGTACTCACTCTAGAGAAAAGGAAAGATTCCCCAGTTTCGATACCTCTCAGCCCGGTGCCTTCCCCCCTCCTTCCCCTACAGGTTTTTCTAGCCCCAAACAGTTTCGCCCTGCTAAGAAAAATACCTCCCTGCCTTTTTTTACCGTTTC
Organism: Pithys albifrons albifrons; assembly: GCF_047495875.1. Classification (NCBI taxonomy): domain Eukaryota; kingdom Metazoa; phylum Chordata; class Aves; order Passeriformes; family Thamnophilidae; genus Pithys; species Pithys albifrons. The sequence goes on along the minus strand of NC_092483.1, from coordinate 7,227,537 downwards.
TAGCCCTAAGAATTCCCTTCTTCTCCTCAGCCACATTGTCACACCGAGACCCTGCTAGCCAAACCCCCCCCACTGAATCTCCGGGGAAGACCCGTGCCCTGCAAACCCCCCCGGTTCATCCCGTTCCCCTCCTAAGCCAGCACCCGGGAAAAACCCCCACTTCCTCTCAGCCTCTCCATCTTTCCCGGTACAAGCCTTTCCTGGCCATACATGCCCGGTTTCACTCCCAAAACACCCAAAACTCAGAGCCACCAGTTTTTCTCTTTTCCCCTACGGCCCCGGTCAATCCCGACTCCCACGCCAGCCGTGCTAGAAAGCCCTGGCTGTCTCCATATTCTGCCAAGGTGCCTGCCAGCCGTGTCGCTGGAAACCAGGTCCCACAGAGCACCCCCAAAAGTCCCAGTACCACGGTCACCCACAGCGCAAGCCCTGCCAAGCTCCCCGCCAGTCCCCCCCCCCCCAAGGAAGGCTGTGCAGCCCCCACACCTGGCCCCAGCTACCCCATGCCAAGGCAGGAGCACAGTGGAGATGGACCACCGGGGAAGTCCCGCCGCCCATGCTAAAAGCTGAACCAGCGTGGGGAGCCTGCGACCAAGCATGCCAGCGGGCGCCGGCTCGGCACGAGCCGACCCCCGTCTGAACGTACAGCATTGCAACCCTTCCTGCTGTGTACGACCGAACAGGACATCATGCCAAAGCCTGCAGTTTGTCCCTTGCCAAGTACCCCGGACTGTACAGCCACATGGAAACCCCCCCCACTCCTGGGCACCATGAGGCAAAAGTATTGCGAAACACGGCCGGACCTGGTTGAAGACTGCAACTGTTACAACGCACAGAACTGAGCCTGCGCAAACGAGAAGCGATTGCGAAACTGTTATGTAACACATGGAAACTGCGCCTGCGCAAAGGGGGCGTGGCCTACGCCAGAAAAAGTGAATATAAGCAGAGCCCTGGACGAGAGCCAGATGTGAACCTTTGGGAGCCGGTCTCCTGGGTCACCCGGTGCTCTGCTATCCTGCAAGCACTGTGTTGCTCCTCTCCTTGCCTTCACAAAGAGCTGTAATCACTGAGGCTAAGGCCTACAGAGCTGGACGCTGCAATCACTGAGGCTAAGGCCTACAGAGCTGGATGCTGAAATCACTTAATAAAATCACTACCTTTTTTTATTTAATAAATGCTATTAACCTTTTTTTTCCTTATAAAATAAAATAAACGTTGATTTATCTAGCCAACGCCTTGGTGCCTATAACAATCAGCGTTCTGATTTATTGTTTACATTACACACACACATATCGCATATTCTCTCAGTCTACGAATAGTACAGGAATATCATTGGTCTATGGCTAGGGCGTGCTACCAGCTGGATTGGTGCTTTTCTCAAAACTATGCCTTTCTGTATCAATGTGTTTACCTGCTTCTCCTGGCAGCTGCTGCATTCTTTCTATTGTTTACTGCTCTTCTTGAAGCAGGCTCAAGGATACAGAGGCCCCGTTTCCCTCTCCATGGCCTGGGCTGTGCACAAAAACTTCTAAGTTCAAATTTCTTCCAACAGGTATAGGTGTTGGCCACTACTGGGTGAATGTCCTCTGTTATTTTGTTAATTGCCTTCAAATCCTGCACTAATCGATAACAATTACCATCAGCCTTTTTCACTGGCAGGATGGGGGTTCACATTCTACCAATAATCTAAAATTAAGGAATGTTTCAATTACAGATGCTAATCCTCTACGACTTTCTAGCTTCAAAGGATATTGTTTTTGCCTTACCCGTGTTGCTCCTGATTTGAGTGCTATGTTTTCAGGTTCTTCTCGTTTGGACCACCCAGGACAATTGCTAGCCCACATTATAGGGATGACAGCATTCTAAACCTCTGTGGGGATCTCACCATAGTCCTCCTGTATAAAAAAGGTAGCTACCTCAACATATTTTGTTTCAGGAATTATGAATTTTATTCCTCTCCCCTTACAGAATTCAATTTCAGCTTCTAATTTTTCTAATAGATCCCTACCTATTAAAGGCTTAGGAGAGTTTGGCAAATAGAGAAATTGGTGAGTTACCCAGTGCTTTCCCAACTTGAATGTCAAAGGTTGGAAGAAAGGTCTTGTTTCTCTTACTCCTGTAGCACCAACCACTCTTGTAGTGTCATGACTCAGTTTCCCTTCCAAAGTATTTAACACAGAACATGTTGCTCCTGTATCCACCAAGAATTCCACTTCTTCTTTTCCCAGCTTAGCTATATCTAGAGGTTCTGCTAGGGAAGAATCCTCCAGCCTCCCTCATTCCTTAACCACGGCTGACTGTGGAGTGGGTTCTGAGAATTTTCTTTTCATTAAGGCCGGACACTCCCTTTTCCAATGTCCTGGCTTCTTGTAAAAGGAACACTGATTGGGAGGTGCAGAAATAATCTTTTCAAGCACTCTTTTGTTGACTAAAGTTTCCTGCAAAATAGGCACTTAAGACAAGATTAGTGGAGAAAGACAGACAGGTACTGATGCCCAAAAAGGCATAATAAAACTTTTTAGAGACAGAGTTTTAGTCCATAAACAGCAAGGTATTTATTAGAGCAACGTTGGGGAAACTCCCGGTTAGCACTGGACACAGAGTTCCCAAGTAATCAGTGTAAAGTCAGGGTATTTATACAATTTTGTGAGAGATTACAACATTTCTACATAAATATTCATAATATTGCAACACTTAATTATAATATTCATAACAGGTGGAGTCCAGGTGGAGTCAGGGGCGGGGTCGTCCTTTTGAGGAATATTTTGGTGGGACATCCTGTTACTTCATCCTGGTGGTGGTCTTATTTCTGCTCCTCATTGTCATGAACTTTTCAACTTCTGGGTTTTGCTGACTTCAGGGTGGGTTGTGCAAGAGTTTTGAACTCAAACCCCTTATCTCCTTTATGTTCTTACCCTATCTCCTGGTATGTCAGTGTAAGCATTCTTTTGCAGTCTTTGGATAATCCCCAAGTCCTGGTTTCTAGCTAAACATTCCTCAGAGCTCAGTTTCAGGAACTATATTTTGTGTTAACTCTTTGGGTTCTGGGTTCTTGCTCTGCTTCAGTACCATTTATTAGAAGCCTCTAGGTGCACACCAGAGATCTGCGCACACATGACCAGGGATGTTACAGTTTTTATAACCTCTCTAGCCATTAGCATATGTGTTATTTATAGCCAACCTGGGGTACCGATTTCTCTAATACTGCACCCATAGAAGTCCTTAGAACTGCCCCTTTGGAGACACAGACACTGCTCATAAGTATAACTCTTCTCCAGGAGGAAACTTGCCGGTGTGGGGGTTGTTGTTTTTTTTTTCCTGTGGCATTGGGGAAGCAGTTTGCTCTGATCTGTTTACAGTTATATCTATACCTACATATATATATACATATATATATATATATCAGTTAAGAACAGTTATCCTTCTTGTATCCATTTTCTGATTAAAGTTCCTTTTCTTAAATTTGATAAAGAGTGGCATGATTATTGTGGAGGAAACCTCCTCAAACTGAGACAAGAAGCTAGACAAATAATTTAAACAACTGAAACAAACCATTAAGCTATGATGTTACCAGTTTATCTCAAAGATTGCAGGCTAGATGTGAGCCAAGGTCCATGAGAGAGTCCACAAAATCAATTCTTCAGTTGCAGTGTTGCAAACTGGTTATCTTCTTGCTTTTTAACACAGGTCTCTTTTTCTGTGAGGTCATACTGTGACACTAAATGACAAAACATTTTAGAGACTAATGCAAAATCCATGAATTCGATCTCACAGTTACATGAAATTTTGTGGACTATCAAACCAAATCCAGAGGAACCTCTTTCACATGCTGCAGCAATCAGAGAGAAGACACGGATATTCCATCAATGGTCACAAAATGCTGCAAAACTACTGTAACAAAACATACATAAATATGAACACTGCAAAACAATCAATGTAACAAAACAATACTGTGGGGTTGACAGTGGGTCTGTGGATCCTCTAATGTCTGAGGTAATTGATGAGAAAATTGTTTTTAGAGTTCAAGGTGTATCCCTGAAAGAAAAGCAGTTTGGAGTGCACCCTTAAGGAGGAGAGAGCCACCTAAAGACTGTAACAGACCTTGGAGCCAGCAGAATGTGTCCATCTATGCCTAGCTGAACTGACTAGCCAATAGTGTGATGACACAGTGTATACAACAGTAGATAAAAAGTGAAGCTGTAACTAAAAATAAAGATCAAGCTCTTTATTCTAAATTCATAACCTTCTGTTCCTGCTGCTGCCTGAACCTGCCTAGACCTCTTCTCCCCCCTTACCCCTACACAATACAAGTTTTCAATTCTATTGCCATATCATCTTCCTTATGAACTACCTGTAAAAGGAAAACTTAGTTCCACTCAGACTTGTCTAAAAGAGACTAACCAATCTAACAATCATGCTAACAATAAAACCCCAGAAGATAATGAAAGACAACTGAAATACAATAATCAGTATTATTCAAATTAGATTAGCCATCCATCCTTTGGAGCATTTTCAGTTCAGATACAATGATCTTTATCAGATCTGATCATGTTGTTAAAAGGTTTTAATTTCTTAGATTAAAATTCAGTCTGATTCTTGTATACACACTACAGGCCAATCTAGAGCTATTCAATTTTGTCAGAGTGCCTTTGGAGGGCTGATAATTTCATTTCACAATAGTTCTTAACTATAATAGGTGCCTTCTTTACTTTTCTCTTAGTGTTTGGAGCCACGTTTGCTATTATAACCAAGGCCCTGTTTAGGATGATTGACTGATCCAGATACAATTCTGCAAACACAAAAAAATAGATCAATTAAAAATTTCATTTTTGATTCAATTCAATCTTATTTGCAGTCATCTTACTGCTTTGCTTTTCTCTTTCAAGTCCTGTTTACTTCTCAGGAATTCTTATCACAGTCCAAAACTTTCTGTCTTGGTGTATCAGATGTTAAGGCCTCTAGTCTTGATTACCTTATTTACAGCTGTAAAGGCATGTTCTGTCATTCGTTTACTCTCTTGCACAAAGCTGTTTTTATCAATATATTACCCTCAGCCTGGGATTTTCAGTGACACATCCTTCAAGTCTGGTTTGTTTGCTGCAAACAGTCATGGTCTAACAGCAGATTGTTAGTTCACATTAAGGACAATAGATTTGAGCACTATACACCTTCCCAGTGCTGCTCAAACCTATGTGTGGTCATCAAACTTTCTTTGCTGGAAAGTATTTAATTGAATACGGAGCAGAGGATGCAAGGAAAATTTTGACAACCATTGGTGTCTTCTTGCACTAATATAACACTGGTCCCAACAGCCCTAGAGCCAGGTTGGGGCATAGAAGGGAACATTACCTGCTACAGGCTGAAGCAGCCTGGAGCAAACCCAGAACACAGGGATCAACGCAGTTAGTTTTTCACTTTGCTTTCCTTCTTTCTAAACCAAATCTGCAAGTAAGGCTTCTAACGCAGTATTAATAAGCAAACCTCTCTCTCAAATCCAAATTCTCCTAGACTTTCCTTATTATTAAATCTTAAGTTAGTGCCTTAGGCATTAGGCAAATCTATCCAAGTTGGAGTTAAACCGCCTTTCTCCAGGTAGCTTGTAACATAGCAATGTAATAACAAAATTGTTTCACCCTTTCGCCCCCCCTCCCCCCCCCTTCCCCCCCACCTTTTCGACTTTGCCAAGCAGAAGCAGGAGGGGGAGGCAACGTTCCTGCCGGGCAGCCAAAGCCCTCCACGGGCTTGCGTCCAGGGCAGACCCGCGCCTTGGGCTTGTGTAGTGAGTGGGCAAGGCGCTGCCACGGGCAGCCGGGTGGGCTGTGCCGGGCCGGGGGATCAGGCCGTCCACTTCCCTCGCAGTTTTTTCTCTGTGTGAAACTCTAACTGTTCTTCTTTTGGTTTTTTTTCCTTAACAGACCACTTCGAACCTTTCCCGGGCAACGTGGGCAAGGCAGGCTTGTATGCTCCACCAGCGCCAGCTGGCAGCTCCACCCACAGGACCTTGGGGGCCCGGGGCCGCGCCCGAACCACTTCCCTTTCCGGGAATCGCTGACACTGCTGTTCCCTCCAGGCTTTTGGGTTGCAGGGCGTCTAGGCAACGCATTTCTACCTGTAGCTGTCACTTGAGGGAGCTCTGGGAGAGCCTGAAGCTCCCTTCTGTCTGCCAGATGAGGCGTCACTCCATTTACAGAGGTATATATCCATTTGCAACTGTCCAAGATCTACCTGTGTCTGTGGATGTAACACAGACCGGCCCTGCTCCTTGCCCTGCATAATCACGAACGGCAGAGGTGGGGGAAGGGGAGGCAGGAAGGATATTGTGCTTCCCTGCTCTCTGAAATCCCAGCGTTGGCTACCACCTCCGCCCTCCCCCCCCCCCCCCCCCTCCCGCTTGCCGAGGTCCTGGTGCTAGCTGTAGTTTGCGCCCCGCCCCCCTTCACTATGGGAGGGACTAGGTGCTGGCCGGGGGTAGCGTCGGCTCCGAGGGCAGCGGCAACTCCAGCACGCACGGCGCCGATGATGGGGGTGGAGCCAGTGGCTGACGCAGCCCCCGGGGTAGTGCCCAAGCCAGGGGCGGTGCCCAGGGCTGCGCTACGGAAGGTGCTCACACCGGGGGTATTCTCTAAGCCAGGGGCGGCAGGGCCAGTGACGGCCCCAGCCCTCTGGGTGGTGCTTACACCAGGGGCTATCTCGGGGGTGGTGCCACTGGTGAAGGAGGCGGTACCAGTCCCTTCGGCTCCACCCACACCCTCTGCAGCCCCTCCTGCCTCTGCTCCATCCCGAATGGCTCCCCCCGCGGCCTCTGCGCCGGTCCCCCCCACTGCCTGTGCAACTGGAGAGGGGCTTCCTTGGATTTCAGCAATAGGGAACCTTTTGCAATGTTTTTTCTACCTTTTTCTAACACTATAACCGAAAGTTCTAAAAATAACTCTGCATACTTGATTTCTTCCCACCTTTCTTCCTTTTGCAAGGACGACAAGAGCTGTAAAACTAGTTTAATTTGCAAAGCTCTGTGTTCTGGCCAAATTTCTCCCTTTTTCTTAGTGTAGGCTGGCCAATGTAGACTGCTTAGTTAAGTTCTGTTTCTGGGCCAGCCAGATAATCCCAGTGCTTTAATATTAACCCTAGAGGTGAATCTTTAGGGATTTCCTGACTTATTGACTGCCACAAACCCATATTTCAAAGCGAAAAATAACAACAACAACCAGTGACACAATGACAAATACCAGCTGGAATTTTACCTTACAACCCTCAGGTTGCTAACCAACCATGATCGTAGCCCTATGCCATCACCTTACACTGATAAGGCTCCCGGAAAGGAGACGTCCCTCCCTTCCACTTCCCGACTCTGTGGGGGACACACTGAAATGCCTCCCCCTTCTAAACAGAGTGAGCTTGGGCGCTCAGATTTTGGACTCTTGCCAAAACCTACTTGGGCAAAGTACAGATTGGACAGCTGCCAACTCTGCCTGGGCTGCGAACTACCATTACCAAGTTTGCACAGGCAAATAAAAAGATAAGAAAAGAACGTGGAGACAGAAGACCCAGGACCTATCGAATCTGCCCCTTTCATCCTCAGACTGGGGAAAACCATTAAGAAATACAAATACTCTCCCTGTTACTATAACGAATCTTTCCTTTGGAGATCTCCCTCTTATGCCCAGATTTGCATAGCTAGCTAAAACCTTAACAGGTTACTTTTTTATCTTGCCTCCCACGGGTCCTTGAAGTCCCAGTTGTTTACTTCCTTGGTTGATGCAAAGGAATCCTCCTCTGAGAAGTGCTGGTGAAGAAGAAGAATCCCTTCTTTCCAGATGGTAATCTCTCAATCCTGAGAAACCAGCTCTTTGATTTCACAGCCAATTGCACCAAACTGCTGCCTAAAGTTTCCTGCAAAATAGGCACTTAAGACAAGATTAGTGGAGAAAGATAGACAGGTACCATTGTCCTGGTTCAGCAGGTGAGACCAGTTTATCACTGTGTGGGGGTTACCAAAGCTATGTATCCTACACCCTCTATTAATTTCCCATGAACTGTTAACAATGGACCATTTGCAGCAGCTGCCCAGGCCACACCCAACTCCTCAGATTGTGAGCTGGTTGTGAAAGACACCTGTGAGATAAGAGCTGTGATAACTCCCCTCCAGGGAGTCCTTAGCACCTTCACACCCAGCCTGAGGGGGCGTGTCTGCTAATGGGCCATCAACAATTCCAAAATACCCCATGACTCACAGAGTCAGATCACCCATTGTGTGAGTCCCTGCCCTGGGGGAGGTACTGGGTGCTCCCTACCTGGACCTGAGGGTACATAATCTGGGGTTTTGAAGACCTCAGGGAACTACTTGTTGGATCCAGAGGAGGACCAGAACCTTGACAGGAAGAAACCACCACTCTCGACCAGACTGTGATCACCACCCTTCACCAGACTGCAACCATCATCTGCACCAACAGGTTCTTCACTTCCTTTTGGTTTGGACTCGGGGGAACCATGTGGGTCTCAGCACAGGGGCTAACAAACACCATTGTGTTTGTGCCCCAGGGTGCTGGGTTATACATCTGGGGTTTGTTGCTAACTCCTTAAAAAGGGCTGAATTTTGTATACCCAGTAGACACATACAGGGGCATGGGCCCCTGCATGTGCCCTGGCCATGGCCAGGCCATAATAAAATTTTGCTTTACTATTAATATCTAGTTTTTCTTTAAATCAATATGGCGACTCTGGTGGGACCTTCTCTGCTGCCTGTGAGACCGTCTTGAGATCGGGGACCCTCAGCACCACGGGAGACATCATTCCGGTAAAATTCCCCGAGTTCATCTGGATCATCAGGGGAGTGGACGAAGACCCTGCACAGAGGTATACAAACTGTAAAGCACTATTTTATTTTAAGATTTGGAAGGTACCAAGGGACCCTAGGGTTTTGGATTTTTGGGGAAGTAACCATAAGTCATATGCAGGTTCACTTTGCTCCGGCTTGCTAGCAGCTTAAAGGAGCAGCACCTCTTAAGTGGGGAAACCCACCAGGGTAAAGGGGCTTTTGGGGACAGTGGGTCTCCATGAGCTATAGGGAGCATTGGTCAGACAAGTGGGTCTGCCAAAACAGCTTTGGGGGGACAGTGGGTCCCCCATAAAGCACATCAAATTTCTCAGATTAAGAGAATTTGGCAGGATGGACAGATGTTTCTGGGTTTACCCTTTTGGCTGGATTTTAGACTTGGATTTGGGATTGCGATTATTTTAAGTCTGGTAATTCATTGCCTTTGGATCTGTTTTAAACCTTCTGTGGGATTCCCTTGTGTGTGTTAAAATATATGTGTTGCTGGTCTATGTTTGTGCAAGTGTTTATGGGAGAGAGTGGTTTATTGTTTGCAAAATTAATCAAGAGAACTGGATCCAGAAATCTGCTGGCCACTGATAACTGCCTCACACACCAGAGCTAACAACCCCTCACCTGAAACTACTAACTCTTGTCTGTGCTTAACTGTAATAATTGTTATCTATTGCCAGCAACTTCAATGCATTAACCTAAGATTGAAATAAAATAGGACTGAGAAAATTAAGGAACATGAGTGTGCTGTGGTGTGGAGCTGGAGAACATGCTGAAAGAAAGTTGTGAGTTGTAGAAACAGAACTTTGGGTCTGGAATGATTAGACTTCGACACTGTCCTTGTCCAGTGTCGAAGAGAATAGCAAGAGTATGGCAAAGCACCAAAAATAGAATTAGTTTTAACACTGTTATTTGTGAGTGTATGTGTTTATGGGCCTTTGTGTGTGTAATAGTGTTGATATGTTTGGTGAGTATAAATATCTGTTTTATTAGTTGAAAATGAGTGTTAATGAGTATGTATCTGTTTCATTAGTTGTAAATGAGTACGTGTATTTGTCTTGTTGTTTTAAGATAGATAGATAGATAGCTAGATAGGCAAGAAACTGGTTTTAACCCATTTTATTTGCAGAAATCAGACCTGAAGTTTGCTGGCCACAAACTCCAGGTCTGTCTGCCCTTTGTTAACAAAAGAATGAAAGCACTAGCCATATCTGTGCTAAAGTTTAAATTTTGTTGCTTGTTTATTTGTAAGTTGTGTGGAGTTCTGGATCGTGTTGTGTGTTAACAAACCAGCACCCCTGAGTGAGTGTGTTAAAGAGTAAGCCAGCATCCCTAGAGTGTATGTGTGTGAAGTGTATGTTTAAATCCATTTGTGGAACATAAATGTAATAGAAATACTAAGAAAAGCTGAAAACTAAGTATTGTTTGTGTAGTCTATATTTGTCTGGGAAAGTGTGTTGTTTATATTGTCTAGAAAAAAAAAGAGAAAAACCCCCCACAAACTATTAAAGCCTGTTAGCCTCTTTGCTGACAGCAAACAGAAGTGCCAATCTGGAATTGCTCTTTCATATATTTATGTTCTGTGCTCATTATTTTTGTTCCTAAGATCAGGCTGAAAAGTTACAGCAAAACATGGAGAGATAAAATTATTTTAAAGCCTCCTTACTTTAGAGATAAATTGAACTGGTAAATAATTGAAAAATTAAGTTTCTGTAAATAATTTAAAGCTGGTATTGTGTAAAGTAATGTGTGCAATTGAGACACAGTCAATGCAAAGTCCTGAACTGTGAGAATGGCCAGTGACGGACAGAGTGGCTGGTGAAAAAACAGAGCGAGACAGACATGACTGAAGCAATTCTCGGACACTGAAAAAGATAAGGAAGACCCTGGCTCTGGGAGATCTGAAGAACATCCTAATAAACAAATCCTACTCTGGTAGCAGAATGGAACCAGGACTAAAAAGAACCAAGAGAAGGTCTGTACCCCATAAAACCCTGCTTACAACAAAAAACAGAAAAGTCAAATGTAAAAGTGAGCTTTTGTACACCTTCTGTGTGAAATAAGAATTAAAAATTACATATTGTATCTTTAAATGTTATAAAAGCATCTGGCTAACAAAAGGAGATACATTTTATAAAAATTACATGTTAAGTAAGATTTTAAGTACGTGTAAGAGTTTTTGATTGTTTTAAAAGGACATTTAGTTAAAACAGTAAAACAATAAATTAAAACGCAGAAATTGAACTAATCAAAGTTTTAAGTTTTCTTTTAGTCCAGCAACAAATACCAGGAGAAGTGCTTTGGATTTGGAGCTGACAGGATCCCAAAAGTTACAAGTAAAAGTTGAAAAAAAACAGTAAGTGTAAGTTAACCAAAAGCTCCACTTAGCAATATACACTTCTAACCAAACTATGTTTAGTATTTGTTCTAGATCTAAAAGACACCCTTTTCTGCTTGCCTTTGGACCATAAAATTTGTTCACCTTTGAGTGAAAAGTTCAGATACAAGCCGAGTGCCTCTGTAACACCTTCGAAACCTGTGACAATGACAGCTAAAAAGGCCAAAGATGACGCTGTGAGTTTCCGTGGGATCACAGCCATGCACGCAGCTTCAGCTACCTGAAGAAACAGCTGCATCCTCTGTACACCGATCTCAACTCATTTGGAAATCCAGAGTTAAAATAGCTCCTGGTCTCTGAAAACCAATTTGCAAAATCTCAGAGAATGGACTGGGCTGTCAGGGACCTCAGCCTGTTAATTGCTACCTGGACTGAGAAAATGCACTTGAATGGACTGTCATCATCATGGCTAGGCTTCGCGAACGAAGATTTGAGAAGGGCGCTACCCACGCTTGCTGCAAGCGTGCTGGTGGCTAAAAAGGCCGATACGGGATAGGCAGGTCCGGTCACAAAAGGCACAGCGGAACGTCTCCGTAGGTGACATTGGCAAGGAACGGTTCTTTCTGCGTTGTCTTTTCTCCTCACGACTGACTCTCCGTGCATTCTCAAAGGAAGCAGCAGCGTCGTGAATGGTGTGTCTCCATGAATCCCGATGGGAGGCCAGAGTGGACCATTGGTGGCAGTCAATATGGCCAAGGCTGAGATGTTGTTTCAGGGAGTCCTTGTATCTCTTTTTCGGGGCTCCTCTCTTGCGGCAGCCGGTGGCGAGTTCACCATAGAGCACAATCTTTGGAAGGCAGTGATCCTCCATCCTGGAGACGTGCCCTGCCCAGCGCAGCTGTGTTCTCATCAGCATGGCCTCGATACTGCTGACCCCTGCCTGTTCAAGAACAGACACATTGGTCACGTAATCAGACCAGTGGATGTTTAGGATTGAACGGAGGCAGCGCTGATGGAAGCGTTCGAGAAGCCGCAGGTGGTGGCAGTAGATGACCCAGGATTCAGACCCATATAAAAGAGTAGACAGTACAATGGCTCTGTAGACACTAATCTTTGTACTTTTCTTCAGGTGTTTATTGGACCAGACTCTTTTATGGAGTTTTCTGAAGGCTCTGTATGCCTTTGCTAGCCTGTTGTCTATCTCTTTGTCGATCTTACCGTCTGAGGAAATGATACTTCCCAGATAGGTGAACTGCTGGACTGACTTAAGCTCTGAATTGCCTATGGTGATGTGAGGATGATGGAAGACCTCTTGAGGTGCAGGTTGGTAGAGCACTTCTGTCTTCTTCAGGCTGACTTCCAGCCCAAAAAGCTCAGCAGCCTCTGCAAAGCAGGATGTTAAGCGCTGCAGAGCTGCTTCTGTGTGAGCAACGAGGGCGGCATCATCAGCAAAAAGCAGCTCACGGACAAGGTAATTCAGGGTCTTGGTGTGGGCCTTCAGTCGCCTTAGGTTGAATAGGCTTCCATCGGTACGATATCGGATGTAGATGCCGTTTTCTTCATCGAGGTCTGCTGTGGCTCTTTGGAGCATCATGCTGAAGAAGATTGTGAATAGAGTTGGTGCAAGAATGCAACCTTGTTTCACACCATTGGTTATTGGAAAGGGCTCAGAGAGGGCATCGCCATATCTGACTTGTCCACGCTGATCCTCATTGTAGCAGGATGATCATTTTGAGGAACTTGGGGGGACATCCTAAACGTTCCAAGATCTGCCACAGGCCTTTTCTGCTCACAGTGTCGAAAGCTTTGGTGAGGTCAACAAAGGTTACATAGAGACCTTTGTTCTGTTCCCTACACTTCTCTTGCAGTTGTCTGAGAACAAACACCATGTCTGTGGCGCTCCTATTAGCTCTGAAACCACACTGGCTTTCAGGTAGAAGATCTTCTGCAATAGTGGGTACTAGTCTGTTCAGAAGTATTCTTGCAAGGATTTTACCAGCAATGGAGAGCAAAGTAATACCTCAGTAATTTGAGCAGTCTGATTTTTCTCCTTTCTTCTTGTACAGGGTGATGATGACTGCATCACGGAGATCTGGTGGTAGTTCCCCTTGTTCCCAGCAACCCACAACAAGCTCGTGGAATTTGGCATGGAGTGCTTGACCTCCATGCTTCCAGATTTCAGGTGGAATTCCATCAACCCCAGCTGCCTTGCCAGTTTTCACCTGTTGTATGGCCTTGAGTATCTCTTCCATAGTAGGGACTGCATCTAATTCATGTTTCACCGGTTGTTGTGTAATGTGCTGAATTGCTGAGCCTTGGACTACACGGTTGGCACTGAAAAGAGTCTGAAAGTGCTCAGACCATTGGTTCAGGATGGAGGTTTTATCTGTGAGAAGCCTTTGGCCATCTGTGCAGAGTAGGGGGCTTTGAACCTGGTGTGTGGGTCCGTACACTGCTTTCCGGGCCACATAGAGTCCTCTGTGGTCACCCAAATCTGCGCATAGTTGTGTCTTTTCTGCTAGGTTGAGCCACCATTTGTTCTGGATATCTCAAAGTTTCTGTTGGAGCTTACTGCATGCAAGACGAAAGGCGGCTTTTTTTTATGGCAAGATGGCTGAGCAAGGTGTGCTTGGTGAGCAGTTCTCTTCTTCTTCAGCAATTCCTGGATCTCTTGATTGTTCTCATCAAACCAGTCTTTGTTTTTCTTAGAGGAGAACCCTAGGGACTCTTCAGAGGACTGCAGGATGCAACTTTTAATATGTTGCCAAAGCGCTTCAGGAGAGGGATCTATGGGATTATCTTTAAGTCTAGTTTGAAGGTTTACCTGGAAGCTGTCTCTCACTGTGGCTATTTGAAGATTGCTGACTTGGAGCCTCCTCCTTGGAATGCCGCCTCTCTTAGGTTTGGGCTTGAAGTGGAGGTTAAGTTTGCAGCGCACAAGGCGGTGGTCTGTTTGACATTCTGCACTCGGCATCACTCGAGTATGACGGACATCACCAACATTTCTCTGTTGTACTAAGATATAGTCAATGAGGTGCCAGTGCTTGGATTGAGGATGCATCCAGGTTGTCTTCAGGCTGTCTTTCTGTTGAAAGACAGTGTTGGTGATGGTGAGCTGCCGTTCTGCGCAAAACTCTAGCAGGAGGCATCCGTTATCATTGCAGTTTCCAACGCCATGCTTGCCCAGGACTCCTTTCCAGGCTTCAGAGTTCTTACCTACTCTGGCGTTGAAGTCACCAAGGATTATGATCTTATCATCTGCAGGAACATTTTGGGTGAGGTGGCGCAGGTCTGTGTAGAATTTGTCTTTTTCCGCTGGGTCAGCTTGGAGAGTTGGGGCATATACACTAAAAAGAACAACATGTTGCTTGTTGTGTAGAGGGAGGCATAAGGACATAATGCGATCGGGATGACCTGTCGGCAGATTTTCAAGTTTGGAGGCAATGGAGTTTTTAATCATGAAGCCAACTCCTGAAAGGTGTCTTTCGGTTTTGGGTTTGCCTGACCATTAGAGTGTGTAGCCAGCACCATGTTCTTTAAGGCTGCCTTCCTCATGAAGACGAACTTCACTGAGAGCAGCAATGTCAATGTTGAGCCGTGACAGTTCGTGGGCAATTAGAGCAGAACGACGCTCAGGACGTCCACTATCCCCAGTATCAAGCATGGTTCTGATGTTCCAACATGCGAGTGTTAGTTTGAGCATACCTTTGCAGGCAGGTGTATGCCTTTGAAATCTCTTTGTTTTTGTTTGACCGCATGGAAGATGCCGGTTGGTCGCAGTTATCCAACCGGGTGTGGAGATGAGCTTTGTTTAGGCCACCTTTGCTAGGCCCCTCTCCGTGTGGAGCAAGCAGTGTCGTCCCTAGAAAAGGCTGCTTGGTCATTCAGGATGCTGCCGCAAGAGACTGTCATCTCCGGGGTCAAGTCTCTAATGACCCATATCCTGAACCGTCTGCATGCAGGGTTGGGTCTGCGGCTTCCAGCTGCTTCCTATCACCTGCCGTTTTCGACCCTCACTTGTCGCTACAGGGCTTTGCAATGTGGGTGAACCCTTCAAGCCTGCGCAATGGATTTTTTAGGTGAGGCACAGCGTGCGCAGAACTGGCCCCACCCTTTACTCCTAAGGTTCATCTGCCACGGCCTAGCGAGCTTGGACGGTGACAGCGAATACCTCAGGACGTAGGTTTTGTTAGAGTATCCTTCTCTTAGATGGATGGCCTTACAGGGCTAAACGAGCTCCATCTGCCCGGGTTTGGGGTTGGAGTTGTCCTTCTCCTAGGATGGTTGCCAGACAGCTAGCAAGCCCATCCCTCCCATGGACACACTTTGTCTGACCCTTCAGCTGAGACCTGTCTGGCATGGGAGACCCTACCAGCGGCACAAACCACCTCCAGCATAGCTCTCAACCTCATGAGGGCACACAAGCTTCTCCCCCACGACAAGGGGGTGTCCCCGGAGAAGTGAATGGACTGTAAGCTTGTTGGAAACTTTTCTAGGACTAAAAAGGTACAAAGTTTCCACTGCAAAGCCCAAATCGTTAAGGAAGAAGTAACCTATCTCGGATATGAGATCTCAGGTGGACAACATTGACTGAGACCAGAGAAGAAAAGGCCATCTGTGAAATACCTATACCACAGATTCCAAGAGAACTTTGCACATTCTTAAGAATAATGGGGTGGTGCTTTGGATCTACAAATATGGACTAATAGTTAAACCCTGTATCACATTCTACAAGATGGGACTAATCAATTAGAATCGACTGAGGCCAAAGGAGAAAGCCATCTGCAGAATACCTTTGCCCTGAACTATACTGGATTACAAAACTGAACAGCTAATGTGGACTGAAAAGCTAAGCAAGAAAATAAGAACTTATGCAAGCACCTGCACTAAACCTCCCAGGTGTAATCAAGCTCTTCTGAGTTTTTCTCACACGAAAAGCAGGAGATTCATTTGGGAGTCCTAAATCAACAGCTCAGTGACCACGGGGGAACCAGTACACCACAACTGCATTGAAACAATTGAGGCAACATATGCCAGTGAAGATGCACCGCTGCCTGATGCAGAAACATGGTACACAGACGGGAGCAGCTACGTGAAGAATGGAACTCGTGGGGCAAGGTATGCAGTAACAACTATGATCCAAGTCATTGAAGCATGAGCACTTCCTGCCAGTACGTCTGCACAAAAGCAGAAATAATTGCACTTACCCATGCTCTTCAATTAACAAAAGAATGGACTGAAAGATATGCCTTTGGTGTAATTCACACCCATAGAGCAGTATGGAAAGAAAGAGGACTGCTCACATGGCAAAGAAAGTAAAGCATGCTGAAGAAAGCTTAAAACTACTTAAAGCTGTCCAACTACCAAAGGAGCTTGCAATCATGCATTGCAGAGGATGTCAAAAAGGTAATACAGACCAAGAAAGAGACAATTGATTGGCAAATAAAAAGGCGAAAAGGCAGCAGAAAACGGCCAGGTAAGACTTGCATCCCTAATCCCTCCTAGTAAAATAATAAAGTAAATTTTAATATAACAGAAAATCATAGCTAGCTCAACTCAAAAGTAACATGTAATACCTAAAAGCAAGATAAGGAGTAGTACCTAAAAAGGTACTATAGAAAACTGTACAGGCAAAACAATTAAACTCACTAGGGATCAGATGCATTACAGAAA
Organism: Pithys albifrons albifrons; assembly: GCF_047495875.1. Classification (NCBI taxonomy): domain Eukaryota; kingdom Metazoa; phylum Chordata; class Aves; order Passeriformes; family Thamnophilidae; genus Pithys; species Pithys albifrons. The sequence goes on along the minus strand of NC_092483.1, from coordinate 7,210,702 downwards.
CATCTAAGGAGACAAATACTAAGATGACATTTGTATGCTAAAATAATCCACGTTACTAAATAAAGAAAAACTTGCTTTTGCATAAAGATAAGTACAATTGGCAAAGTAACCTCCCAGAGAAACACTGGCAAATAAATTTTTCAGAAACTGCCAAATAAAAAGGTTACCAGTACCTATTGTTCCTAGCAAATATCTTCTCAAATTAGCCAGAGGCTTTTCTTGACTTGAAGCAATAAGGCTCGAAAAATTAGTCTTCACTCCAGCCTTGTTGTAAATGACTCAAACATAAAAATCATGTGAGTTGTAAAAGAATATGTATAAAATGTTTAATATGCAATTGTCAAAATTAACAAACACCTACCTTGGAGAGTGAGTATATTATTAAGATTTTAGGATGACCTACCTGAATGAAGAGTGAATGCAACCTCGCACTGTATGCTGTGACAAGTGAAACATGACCCCATGGAGATTAAAAGCAGCATTACAGAAGTGGCCAAAAGAGGAGAACACCAGTGACAAAAGACTGTTCCAGCTATTTGACCTCCTGATCCACCCAGTTTTGATTCCAATACTGGCAACTATTTTCCTAAGGATCATCAACCCTTGGCTGTAGTAGATTAAGAATACGGCACCATGGGTGCAAGTATTCTGGACTGTACAAAAGTGATGTAAAAGAATTTACATATTTAGAAGACAATGGGAGGATTGAATCAAAGACAAAATAATATGGCTTAAAATTTAACTATATTTTTGCTAGCTTTTGAATTTGCTGGACTTTGCAGAATGTAATGTAACTGTAGGGCCAGCCCAAGTGGTGGGCAGTTAAGAAAAAAGAAAGCTAGCTTGAATGTGTGACATTAAGATAAGGGGACTGAAAATGGGAACCACCTAAGGCAAAAGTACCCTCTAACACAAGGGGTGGGGGCTAAGCCTCGGTAGAAGGTGGGGGGGGGGTGAAGAAGAAGGTTAAAGTGATAATGTGATTGTATACATAAATCTACAAAGTGCCTGTAACAGATAACATTTGTTGCTAACTCCTTAAAAAGGGCTGAATTTTGTATACCTGCTGGACATGTACAGGGCCATGGGCCCCGTGCGTGTGTCCCAGCCATGGCCAGGCCGTAATAAAATTTTGCTTTACTATTAATATCTAGTTTTTCTTTAAATCACCAAAGCTTAGGACTTATAATCCTCATAATGACATTCAAAATTAATGGATGCCTCAGCTTCTCACCTACAAAACAAAAATATCACTCTACTTTGCTGGAGTACTGCAAGAATAATTTAAAGAATTCACCCTCTGGTTTATGACATAGAAAAACCTGTGAGAAGTCAGTAAGTCTGCATTCAAAGCTGGATTAGACTACTATATAACAAATAAGATTTAAGGCCACCCACTGAACAATCAGGACAAGAGTAAACATTGAATAACTGCCCACTCAGTGAACATTGTCTGAATGGTGCACTGAATGAAGCAGGAGTCCTGTTAAGGAAAAATAGCAAACAACAATAATGTAAGTAAAGACTGAATCACGGCACAAATGAAAAAGGAAACAAAGCAACTTTAATTCTGGTGGGCCTAAGAATGCTTAGTGTGCAACCTTGGTGTTGCAGCTTTCTTTTAACAACCTTTCATACACAGTAATATTTTGGATACTATTATCTATCATTAACATTTGAGAAGATAAATAGTCTCTTCATCTTTCTAGTTCAAGATACTTGTATTTCTTGTGACTGCTTGCCATGATGATTTGGTTATCTGTAGTAGACTGACCTGACAAAATGCCAAGTACCAACTACAAGGTCAGAGAGCCTGTGTCTGTCTGCATTCCCCCCCCCACCCCCTGCCATCCCTCAGGAAAGGGAGGGGGAAAAAATTGAACTAAAACTTAAGATGGCAAGGGTTTTATATTTACACAGGAAAGTGGAAATTAAAAGTAAAATGCAATATAACACATCCACACAGGAGTAAAAGATTACAACAATCATCCAACCTCCCACCAAAAGCAGATCCCCACCACTTCAGATCCACAAAGTACCCCAAAAGACACCTCCCAAGAGACACCCAGCAAGAGAGGAGAAAAACCAACAATAAAATGTTTACTTTCCTGAACCAAAACAGCTGCAAAGTAGCGGTAAAGCCTAACGCTCACAGCACAGTGATAGCATGTCCGCTCAGCACCCGGCCATGAAGAGAAGAGACCTAAGCACCTCCCTACACTTGCTTTTATACCTGATTTGACATCTGATGATATGAAATATCTCTTTGGTTGCTTAAGTCAGCTGACACCTGTCTCTCCTAATCTACGTAGCACTTACCAAGGCCTACTAAACTGAGGCCTAACTAAAACCACCCCAATCATTAATTAGCATAAATTGTTCATTTTATCCAGAAGAGCTGACAACTCTGATACCACTCATCCTATTGCAGACCAATTAACATAAATATATATATATTACAAGAACACAAAGAAAACTCAAGACTGCTATGATACTGATTAACAAGGTATTTAACATAACTTTTACATAAACCATAATGATCAGACTTACAATAACAGGAATTACTTTGCTTCATTTTAATCATAGAGGGAATATTTCAGGTGATTTTGCAATTAGCAACCGCAAAATCTAGTTTAGTTCAAAGTCTCTGACTACCAAACTGGTGCTGATGCCAAGAATTCAGCCATAGTCAAATAAAAAAATCAGGTATTTATATAAAAAGCAAAAACATTCACTTTTGAAATAATTATTAAAAAATAATGCAAAAAATTACTGTAAAAACTATAATGTCATGTTCCATTACTTAGAAGAAATATCTAATTAGAAGAAATTATGGTATGTTTTCTTTCAATATCAGACTTGCATTTCATCTTTTCTCCCCTCTGTAATTAAGCAAGATTTGTTGAGACTTGTTGAAAGAAATAAGTACCCAAATGTTGGTGTGGGAAGCAACCCAATGTTACGATCTTTGGTATAAAGTTGCACACTACCAGCCACCTCTCCTGAATACCGTTTGAGAAGACAAACAAAACAAGAAATAGTAAGCACAAAGAAATTCTACTGAATTAGAAAAATTTGATTGCATCAACTTCAGCATTTACTATAGAATCATAGAATGGTTTGGGTTGGAAGGCACCTTAATGATCATCTAGTTCCAACATCTCCTGCCATAGTTCCATTCCTCCATGTACCCAACAAATACAACAGTACCCTATGGTACCCTAACCTACAGTCTCTCTCTTTCCTCCCCACACAGGCATTTCTTCTTAAAAGCTGCTCTCCATTTACACATACAAGGGATAAAATTTGAGGAAGAGAGAAAAGAAGCCTTATGATACTTGTGATGCCTAAGAATTTAATGTAAGTTTAGAAGGTTTTAGTCTCTGCTGAGTTACTCTGATTTTAAGTGTGCATATTAAGTGCCTTTCTCACGAGTTGGGAGCTGCTTTCAGGCCTTGTCAAGGCCAAGCTGTTTTTGAACAGACACCTGCAAGATAACAGGAGACAAACAACAGGAGAAGGCCCAACTGCCCCCCCCCCCCCCATGAAGAAGGGGGTAGATTGACAGACCTTTTGGGTGGGCATTAAAGAGAAATGAAAGTCCTGATTAGATGTTAATGAGGGGTATAAAAACCCTGAAACTTCCTGACCTAGGGGTCAAACCCCTCTGGGTTTGAACGTGGAAGCTTCTAATAATAAAACCCTATATCTTTCTCCATTAACTTGTCTTCAGTGTGTCTCTGTTCACAGGGAAACGCAATCTGGAGGCATCACTTGGCAACAGATAAAGCACCAGGAAAAAAGTAACGAAACCAATCTTGGTAGCTTCCATCATGATTTTATTGACTTTCTCTTTTTCCAAACCTTGCATTCCAGCTTTGTTATCATTGAAGCCCATCCAAATAAGATTTCCATCATTACAAGAGCTGTTATCATCTTTTTTCACGTCATCCATAGTACTTCTTGAAAACAAGTACCTCTTGTAAGACTTAATAATGAAAAAACTTAAATCAGATATTTGTTTCTACATTCCAGCTGAAGAATACAAAAATAATTTGTGGAATTCATTTGCTTTATTTATTTAATAATTATTTTATATTTATTCAGAAAAGAGCATACTTATCACAAATGGAATATTTGTATTTGTCTAAAGTGGCTGACCTTCCACACTGTCATGGTTTAACCAGGACACACACAAATAAAGCCACCTGTAACTCTATCAGTGTTTTGAGTCAGTAAGATCTTATTTTTTATTAACTTAACATACCATATTAAAAGTTCCCTTACAGAAATATTTGAACACCACCAGCTTCAGGTAAAGGCTAGCACCTTACACACACACATGAGATTTATGCCTGGATGTTTCTCATGGGCAGAATGGGAGCTTCAGACAAAGTTTATTAGAGTAGCCTTCCCATTGAGTCATGAGGCATGAAAAGGACCCCCTTGCTTTCTAAACTTCTTCTCAGAGAGGAGCATAGGTGTGGCTGGATCCAATCCTTGCCCTAGATTTGGTCAACTGTTTATGTCTAAAGGATTATACAGGTGTAAATGAACCTTTATACAACTTTGTCCCACAGGAATAAGGATGGAACCTCAAATATATTTATATAAATAAATTATTTCAGTTGATTACAATAATGACAATGATTAGACAAAAAGATCTTAATCAGAATTATTTACTACACAGTATGGATAGCTATAACTACTATTATAGTGCACTATTTTTGAAGCAACGATAAAGTACTGAAGTCACAGAGCACTGCGGTGCAGATGCCTGGAATGCCTGGATAATGAAAGATCAGATGTGCTGCTTTAAAGGTAAACTGGCAGGAGAAATGAACCCAACTCAAAAAGAGATTACAAGTCAGAGTTACAATTTAATAAAAAGTTTACAATAAATACAATGTTACAGAGAAAAAATTGGTTTTAACCCTCAAACCCCAGATGTATAACCCAGCACCCTGGGAGACAAACAGAATGGTGCTGAGCACCACGTGTTCCCCCTGAGTCCAAAGTAAAAGAAAAGGAAAACTCGTTGGTGAGGATGATGGTCATAGTCTGGTTGAGAGTGGCAGTTGCAGTCCTGTTGACGTTCTGGTCCTCCTTTGGATCTGATGAGTGGTACCAGAAGTCCCCAAACCCCAAGATTATCTATACTCAGGTTCAGATGGGAATGCCCAGTACCTCCCCCAGGGCAGAGAGCTTCACAATGGGTGATTTACTCTGTCAGTCATAGGATATTTTTGGAATCCTTGATGGCCCATTAGCAGACCTGACCCCTCAGACAGGGTGTGAAGGTGCTAATGCCTCCCCAGAGGGGAGTTATCATGGCTGAGTCATTGGTGTGAAGACAGGAAAACCCTCCTATCTCACAGGGCCCTTTAACACCCAGCTTGTAGCCTGAAGGGTCAGGTGTGCACTGGGCAGCTGCTGCAGGTGATCCATTATTAACAGTTCATGAGAAATTACATGGAGGGTGTAGAATACAGAGTTTGGGTTACACTTACACAGTGATAAACTGGTCCTGGCCACTGTAACTAGGACAGAAGAAAAGAAGACAACATATATCATGGTCTTGAGCAAGTCAAACAGGCCTTGTGTGCAAGGTAGTAGTGAAACCTGCTCTCAGATTTTTTTCTCAGTCGCTGCATTAAAGCAATTATAATAAAGCTAGCAAACCCAAATTTTAAGTAGAGATTGATGGTACTCACCCATACCAACAACTGTGGGCAAATCTCTTTTGCTCAGCCTCAAGGACTAACCTTGAGGGGCATCCCCACTCAAGGGAAGGATCTTCACACACTTTAGGGAGGTATGCTAGAAGTCCTTGCCATGCAAAAGTAGGACTGGCCTTTTAAAGTGATTGACTGTCAGTCATATACATTTGTAGATTATGTGTTGTCAGGCTTACTCAGCAAAATGTTCTGTTGCTGAAAAAGGTGTTATCAGCTCTTTGAGTTTTTCTGCTTGACACTTCTGACTCTCACTTCCGTATCAGGGCGTGCACATCCTTGCTGATCCCTGCCTCAGTCAGGAAGCACCTGTCTTGCATGTCCTTGGTCAAGCTGGTCTCAGCATTCTTCAACACTACAAACAGAAGACCCTCTTTGTTTGATCTTATTACAGAACAGCAGACCCTCCTTGCTCAATCCACCACTGATAACTTGTAAATAAGACAACGTTCAAGCTGCTGAATCCCTGCTTAGGCAGAGCATCCTGCTATGTTATCCCATCAGATGAAACAATACTGCCTTAAACACAAAATACTGCTCACTAGAGTATTACATCAAAAGAAATGGAATTATTTTTAAATTCAGAACACTGTTGTTAATTTAGTCCTCATTCCTGATTGCAACAAGCCATAGAATCTTTCACAGTAACATCTAGCTCAAATTCAAAACTTCTGTTTAAAGCTCATCTTTTAGAAACAGATGGTGTAGCTACAGTAAAATCACAAGTAAGCAATTCAGATCTATATAAGATCCTGTAAGACTGAAGCCAGCCTGCACAAACCCTGTGAGACTTAGCTATCAGCTAAGAAGCAGCAAGAAGCACAGCTGCTGCTGGGTGGTAGGGAGGAGGTTACTCCTCAAGAATTCACACAGTAGGTTCTCACAGGACTCTGCAGGTGCATGGAAACAGCCAGGATAAGAGTAATATAAACACTGGACTTGGGAGATATGGGTTATAACCAATTAAAGTTTCTAGTGTGGTGGTGTGAAATTCTTTTTAGCCAATAAGATGTAGTTCTAACCCTATATAAACCGTGTGCTGTGTGTAATAAAGGGTCTTCACTTTAAAATCTCATAGGCTTGTGGGTGAAGTCCTTTCTCTCTGCAAAAAAAATGTTTACTTTAAGATGGCTTCAATTAAAAGCTTTGAATAAAATCCTATGGTTTAATTCAGGGTAAAATTCATGCATTCTTTTATTTTCCCCCCATTAACTTGTAGAGCCATGACATCCAACTAATAGAACTTACCAAGCTTTTACTACTCTATTACTGCCATTGGTAATTTCTTATACATGCAGGTACTTCTGATATGTGAACTTCTGACATCTTCCCTTGTTGCTTATGACAGTAAATAGCTAAACCCTTCAATAGGCTCTAATTATATGGTAAATTGTCTAGATATTAAATTGATCTTAAAAAGCTAAACAAAGCAAATTTTACCCTTTGTAGCATGATCCCGTTGTCTTATTTTTTGCCAGATTAAAACAAGCAGAATCCAAGTGTGATACTGGCATAAATTACTTAACATGTATTTATTAATGGGTAAGGATACAGAGCTACTTTCTTCCTACTCCAAGCTGCTGACTCATAAACAATTTCAGCTTTACTCTCATGCAGGAAACCCATTCACTCCTAAAGTTTCCCTTTGAGCTGCTCCCTGTGACAGGAGCCTACACATATATATAAAAGTGTGGTACTGTTGCCTAAAATGGGAGAAAAGAACTTTCCAGACAATATTAGTATAGATAAAATAGAGAGCTGGTCTTTAATGAAAGCGCTTTCAGGTGCCACAATACATAAGTGCACACCCAGTATAAAGTTCTTACAAATTTATAACACAAATTAATTATCATATCTAATGGATACATCCAACCCGAGAATCATCTGCCCTCAGAACCTCCCTCAGGTCTGCCCCTTGGCACTTCTCCAAGGTTTCTGGGTCTTCTATCGTGCTTTGACTACAATATATCTTATTATTTCCTTCCAGGTGCATGAGTATCAAATAACATGTTCTTGCTAAAATCTCTTTCTTGAAAAGAATGTTAAACAGAATTTCAAGAATGTGGCACAAACCATGAGAAAGGGGTTTAGAAACTGTCACCTGCTACCTTAAGTGTGAGAAACTATACAGCTATATTAAAATCTACAAATATAGGTGCTACTGTCAAAATTTTGGGGTTTTTGATCATGGGGCAAACTCCATGTTGCCGAGTCTCCTCAAACCAGATGGGCTTCATCTATCTAGGAAGGGCAAAAGAACTGTAGGCCATAAGTTGGCAGGGCTGGTTAGGAGGGCTTTAAACTAGGTTTGAAGGGGGAAGAGACTGAAACTGGGCTCTCCAGAGATAAGCCTAAGGGTGTAGAGCCTGAGTTGAGAGTAAAATCAATGGCCCAGCTGAAGTGCATGTACACTAATGCACGCAGTATGGGAAACAAACATGAGGAGCTGGAAGCCATAGTGCAGCAGTGTCTTGGGTTGAGCTGGCAAAATGCCAAGTGTCCAAGACAGAGAGAAAGGGGTCTTTCCCCCTCTAACCAACCAGCCAAGGGAAAAAAGAGGGAGAGGGGAAAAAAAACCCAAACTCCAAACTAGGTTTATGCTTAAACTAGCTACATATATTTATACAGAAAAGAGAAAATTAAGAGAAAATTACAATATAACACACACATATAAGTTATATATAACAAGAAATAACCTCCCACTCCCCAGTTAATACAAAGTCTGTTACTCTAGATCTATAAGTACTCTAAAAGACACCTAGCAAGAAAGAGGAAGTATAAATAAAATGTTTCTACTTCCCTGAATGCAAACAAAATGCAAGCAGCGGCAGCAAGAGCAATAGGGCTTACTCTAACAAGACAGCAGCTGCACCACGTTCAGCTTATATTTCGGCCATGGTGGAACTGACTAAGCCACTCCCACACACTGGCTTTTACCCCTTTTGAGATGATGTTGTAATATGGTATGGAATACAATACTATTAGCTAGAAGAAGTCAGCTGTTAGCTAGTCCAGCCCAGCTCAAGTCAGCTGACAATTCCAGGCCTAGTCTGAACTTTAAAACCTAAATTTAGGCCCACCTGGCTAAACCCATAACAAGCAGGAAAACTATGACGTAGTTGCTATCACAGAAACATGGTGGGATGAATCACATGATTGGAGTGCTACTATGGGGGGCTACAAGCTCTTCAGAAAGGACAGGCAGCGTAGGAGAAGTGGAGGGGTGGCTTTATATGTTAGAGAGTCTCTTGACTCTGTTGAACTCGAGGTCATTAACAATAAAGCTGAGTGCCTGTGGACCAGAATCAGGCTGACGTCCTGGTGGGAGTCTGTTATAGGCCACCCAACCAGGATGATGAAGGGGATGAACTATCCTACAAGCAGCTGGCAGATGTCTCAATATCAGCTGCCCTTGTTCTTGTGGGCAACTTTAACCTGCCAGATATCTGCTGGGAGCTCAACACAGCAGAGAAGAGGCAGTCTAGGAGATTCCTGGAGTGTACAGAGGATAATTCCCTGCTTCAGCTGGTGAACAAACCTACCAGGGGTGGGGCCCTGCTAGATCTGCTGTTTACAAACAGAGAGGGGCTGGTGGGAGATGATGTAGTTGGAGGCTGTCTGGGGCACAGTGACCATGAAATAATGATGGCGAGGAGGGCCATCAATGAAACTTCTACGCTGGACTTCCGGAAGGCAGATTTCGGCCTATTCAGAAGACTGGTTCGGAACATACCCTGGGAAACAACCCTTGAAAATAAGGGGGTACAGGAGGGATGGTCGTACTTCAAGAAGGAAGTCTTGAGTGCACAGGAACAGGCTGTCCCAGTGCGCCGAAAGGCAAGCCAGTGGGGAAGACAACCAGCTTGGTTGAAGAGGGAGATTCTGAAGGAAATCAAGGAAAAAAGGAGAGCTTACTAACTCTTGAAGAAAGGGCTGGTTACTCATGAAGAGTTTAGGGACTTAGGTCTTGTAGGAAGAAAATTAGAGAGACAAAAGAGCAATTTGAAATCAATTTGGCGACTTCTGTTAGGGACAACAAAAAGCGCTTCTATAAATACATCAATAACAAAAGGAGGGGCAAGGAAAACCTCCATTCTTTGCTGGACTCCAGGGGGAACATAGTTAATCAGGATGAGGAGAAGGCTGAGGTACTTAACACCTACTTTGCCTCAGTTTTCACCAGCAAGACAGGTGGCCCTCAGGACAACTGGCCTTTGGAGCTGATAGACAATGACAGGAAGCTGAATAACCCCCCTAAATTCCAGGAGGATACAGTTAGTGATTTACTAAAACACTTGGTTCCTCAGAAGTCTATGGGACCAGATGGGATCCATCCCAGGGTGATGAGGGAGCTGGCAGAAGAGTTTGCCCAGCCACTCTCCATCATCTACTAACAGTCCTGGCTCTCTGGGGAGGTGCCAGATGATTGGAAGTTGGCGAATGTCACCCCAATCCACAAAAAGGGCTGCAAGGAGGACCCATGGAACTACAGGCCTGTCAGCCTGACCTTGGTGCCTGGCAGGGTTATGGAGAAGATCATCCTGAGTGCAATCACACAGCACCTTCAGGATGGACAAGGGCTCAGACCCAGCCAGCACAGATTTAGGAGGGGCAGGTCCTGTCTGACCAACCTGATCTCCTTTTATGATCAGGTGACCCATCTGGTGAATGAGGGAAAGGCTGTGGATGTGGTCTATCTGGACCTCAGCAAAGCCTTTGACACTGTCTCCCACAGCATACTGCTGGAAAAGCTGGCAGCCCGTGGCTTGGGCAGGGGCACTCTGTGCTGGGTGAAGAGCTGGCTGGATGGCCGGGCCCAGAGAGTGCTGTGAATGGGTCTGTGTCCAGCTGGCAGCCTGTGGGATAAAGAAAAGGTTTTTGAGTTGAGAAAAAGGTTTTGGAGAAGCAGGCAGATTCTAAGGCCTACTAGCAAAGCACCTAATTAGTTCTGTGAGAAAAACCAGCAAGCTAGCAAAACCAAAATGAGATAAGAAGGTTTTGGAACAAACTGCCATGAGAAAGAATGCTGAGGAGATAAAATTCTCAGGAAAAGAGAACATCTGTCCAGAAAGTTTCATGCAATTAAAAGCTGTAATAAGGTTTATAGACACTGTGATACAACCTCTAGAACTTGGCTATGTGTGGGATTTGACAATATATATTGAATAATTTGAAGTTAGCTTTGACCTCACCCTATTTTTTCCTTTTTTCCTTTCTTCATGGAGAGATTTAATAAACTGTGTGTGACACCTGTGAACTGTGCCCTCATTAATTTTTCCAGTCGCCATGACCTACTGCATACTCTCACAGCGGCCGATCACCAGTGGTGTCCCCCAGGGATCAGTGTTGGGCCCAGCTTTGTTTAACATCTTTATTGATGATTTAGATGAGGGGATTGAGACCATCATTAGAAGGTTGCAGATGACACCAAGTTGGGAGGGAGTGTCGACCTGCTGGAAGGCAGGAGGGCTCTGCAGAGGGACCTTGATAGGCTGGAGAGATGGGCTGATTCCAATGGGATGAAATTCAACAAGGCCAAATGCCGGGTCCTGCACTTTGGCCACAACAACCCCATGCAGCGCTACAGGCTGGGCACAGAGTGGCTGGAGAGCAGCCAGGCAGAAAGGGACCTAGAGGTCTGGATTGACAGGAGGCTGAACATGAGCCAGCAATGTGCCCAGGTGTCCAAGAAGGCCAATGGGATCTTGGCCTGTGTCAAGAATATTGTGTCCAGCAGGACCAGGGAAGTGATCCTTCACCTGTACTCAGAGCTGGCGAGGCCACACCTTGAGTATTGTGTTCAGTTCTGGGCCCCTCAGTTCAGGAAAGATATTGAGGTGCTGGAGCGGGTCCAGAGAAGAGCGATGAGGCTGGTGAAGGGGCTTCAGCATAAGTCCTATGGGGAAAGGCTGAGGGACCTGGGATTGTTTAGCCTCGAGAAGAGGAGGCTCAGGGGGAGACCTTATGGCTCTCTACAACTACCTGAAAGGATGTTGTAGCCAGGTGGGGATTGGTGTCTTCTCTCAGGCAACCAACAGTAGGACAAGAGGGCATGGGCTCTGCCAGGGGAGGTTTAGGTTGGGTATCAGGAAGAAGTTCTTTATAGAGAAAGTGGTCAGGCATTGGAATGGCCTGCACAGGGAGGTGGTGGATTCTCCGACCCTGGAGGTTTTTAAGGTGAGACTGGACATGGCACTGAGTGCCATGATCTAGTAATCAAAGTGGGGTTGGATTAAGGGTTGGACTTGATGATCTCAGAGGTCTCTTCCAACCCAACTGATTCTATAAAAATCTGAAGGCATCATTACAATTTTTACTTTTAATGCCAATTTCCCACTACAAGACTTAAGTGGGACTCATTAGCAACTAAATTGAAGAATGTAATGTACTTTTGCATTTAGAAATTAATTTTTACTATTGAAGAACCACGTGGGTGACACTTTAAAATTAATGGTGGCAATGTTTTGGGTTTTTTTTCCTGAAGGTCTCCTGAAACATACTTGCCAACTGAACTCAGATATTGAAGAAAGTCATCCTTAAAAAATATTCTGAGAAAAATCTCTGAACTGTAATAATCTGAATTAATGGAATATGATTATTTATGTCTTCTGAAAATGAAAGAACAGGTAAGTAATGCTGTATTTATCTCCAGTTTGTTGACCATTTACTAGCCCTTGAGCTACTATAATGGTAACTGGAGATGGGAATAGCTTAATAGCTCTTGTGTCTATCTACCAAATAAAAAACCACAACAATTAATATTTTCCAACTACTATAGGGCAATATTACAGATAACATTTGTTGTGGTTTAACCCCAGCCAGCAACTAAGCACCACATAGCTGCTTCTTTGCTAGAAGGGTAAAAGTGAGAAAACTCATGGGTTGAGATAAAAACAGTTTAATAGGGAAAACAAAAGCTGCATACACAAGCAAAGCAAAACAAGGAATTTATTCACTATGCATCAGCAGGCAGGTGTTCAGACATCTCCAGGGAAGCAAGGCCCTGTCACATGCCATGGTTACTTTGGAAGACAAAAAGCCATAAGTCCAAACATCCCCCTCTTCCTTCTTCCCCCAGCTTTACATACTGAGCATGACATCTTATAGTATGGAATATCCCTTTGGTCAGTTGGGATCAGCTGTTCTAGCTGTGTCCCCTCACTTCGTGTATGCTCCCAGCCTACTCATTGGTGGGGCAGTGTGAGAAGCAGAAAAGGCCTTGGCTCTGTGTAAGCACTGCTCAACAATTGGGAAAACATCCCTGTATTATCAACCCTGTGTTCAGCACAAATCCAAAACACAGCCCCATACTAGCCACTGTGAAGAAAATTAACTTTATCCCAGCCAAACCCAGCACAACATTTACTAGAACAGCTTTGCTGTTCAACCAAAGGAAAAAGCACTGCATCCCACACAAGTTTCATATCAAGCTCATAATCACTCCCATATAAAGTAGCTCCACAATAATTCCATTGTTACTGGCAATCTATAAGTAACAGGCATGACTCCAAATAAATACTTTCCTCAAGGTAAATGCTCCTCCACTATTCCCCCTGGTTCTTTTATCACACTTTCCCTTCAAGAAGCTGGAATTAACACAAGATTGCTTCTATTTCCTATACCAGCCTTTGCAACATTTTTAGCTGTTTAACATTCCTGAAAATAGTCTCTTTATCGATAGCATATACAAATCTTTCACCCTCCTCATTCAGATCACTCTCAGAGGCTCGGTTTTATAGCAAGAGCTTTAAACACTAATTCATGTCAGCCAAAAGCCTTCTCTATTACACTGTTATGTATCCAATGAGAAAAATCATCATAATACCAGTGATGAAAAAAATCATAGTCTTCAAAAAGTCCCATAAATATTGGTCCCCAAATGTGTTTTATCTTTTCAGCTTCTTGTGTAAAACAAAATACATTGCTAGTACCAGATGATAAGGTATATAAATTTAAAATAATACCTTATTTGGAATTAAGAAAACATTTATTAGAGGACATTACTTCTCCACCAAAGCTTAAAGGGGGACAGAAGGGAAAAGATGAATAACAACTGATACAAGCTTCAGCCACTTAACATGAACAGAATCAGAAGATTATCTTGTTTTCAGAGTAATCAGACTGAAAAAAAATCTGTAAAATATTTAACATATTTAAATTAACCACAGAAGCTACAATAAGACAATAGATATAGCACTGTCAGATAAAAACAGTGGATCATCTGTCAGACAAAAATGAAAATGGAAATATTTAAAGGAAACAGGAGGAGCACAGTTTGAAACACTGCAAAATGTGAACAAAATGTCAGTGTAGAAACTAATAAGGATAAATAATAATGGGTTTGATGCAAAATCAACCTAGAGAAAACATTTAGCTTGTGGTGAAACAATCTTATAAAAATTTTGCCAAAATAACTTGAAAAAAGTGAGTAAAAGTATAGAGTCTAATGAAACACTAATTCATAACAGTCTCAGACATGTCTCTTCACCTCTTGCTCTCAATCAGGATAGAGAAACAAGTTAATTCAGCGTTTTAAGGGGGGGGGGGGAGTAACATGATTGTCTTCACAGGTGATACCATTTAACTTCATCCACATACTACAGAGAAGGACTATAAATTGCTCTTCTAGATATCAATATGTACAAAACTCAGCCTCTCTGCTTGCTTAACAGATGCAGTACATTGCAACAGACACACACACAAAAAATCTGTTTCTTTCCAAAGAGCTGGTGAATCAAAGTACATAGTTTCTCAATAATTTTTTATATGTTAAAAAATTATCAAAAATAGCACCCACAGTAGATTTCTATAAAAATGTTTCTGTGTGTTCCAGTGTTTATGCAAGTATTAAGATGTCTGTGACTCTCCTTTATTTCTAATTGTTTAGACAATGATGCTGCTTTATCACTCACTGTCAGTACTGCATTAATTCTAAATATCTTTATACTGGAGACTTTGAGCTGGTACTAATATTATTTAGCTTTTAGCTACCACAAAAATTGATAATACATATAAATAGTTATGTCAATGCTAAGAGTTCTTTAAAAAAATTTAAAAAATCCTTCAATGGAAACTTTAAAACAGCATAACATGGAAAAAATACACAATGGTTTGTCACAAAGGAGGAAGTCAGAGAAAATACAATTTTACAATATTACTCTTAAAATATAACCAGACTTGCATTCTAAAACTGAAGTTTCCTCAACTAATACTATTGAACATGCTTTTTTTTCCATCTTTTTTTCAAGAAATCACAACAAAGGAGATGAGACAGTCCTTCCCAACCCACTACATCTACTGCCTCACTTTTTTTCCTTTCTGCAATTATTTTCCCCCCTTTTTGGCAAGGATAGGTATCTCAGAATGAGTTCTGAAGACAAAAGTACATATCATTTCATTCCCTAAACTGTGAAAATATTAGGCAAATAAAAGGACATCACTACCTCACAGCTGAGGCAGACTGCCGACCTCCACTTTCCACTCTGCTCATAACATGCCTCTGGACTGAGCTGGTGAAGCAGAACGAAAGAGGGTGGTGCAGTGGTACCCCAACAGCAGGGAAGGAACGGGCTGCTGAGTGTAGCTGCACAGCACAGTTACTTGGCACACTGCACCCAACCTGCAATTGCCCCCACCCACAGGGCAAAGACCTCAACAGCCTCTTCACCTCAAGGCCCCAGAGAGTAGCACAGGTGCCTGCCAGCTCTGCACAGATGGCAGATCTGATACCTGTGATGGTCCTGCCCCCCCTCATATCTCACCTGGGAGCCAGCAACACCTCCTACCCCTTCCTGTGGCCTCTGTCCACCATTTTTGTTATTTATCAAACATATGTAATTTATATATGTTCCTTTTCAGGGTGAAGTAGAGATGGCCCATCCACCTGAGTCAAGACCAGTGAATTTTGTCTTAATTGGTAGTTTTGATGATGTGCCATGATCATGAGCCTGTTGGTGTGCCTACACACTACTGGCCTTGAATAGAAAACTGGATTGTGGTGGCCATAGTGTCCATAGTGACATCACCTAACAATCTACAGTCGTTTTTTATTTCATAGTTTAAAAGACCCATACAGTTAAAATGTTGCAATAGTTTGCAACTTACTAGCAAATATATGTACAATATCAACAGAGGTAAAAAGTGCCCTATTTGATAAGGTGTGAGCAATCTTTTCCAGCTGAGAGCTGGAGAGATCGAGACCCATTGATAACTTGTAATTGCCCTGAAACCACTTCCCACATGCACTCAAGGGGAAACCCATAAATGTAATATTTGCAGCATTTGTCAATTCTTGTACTTGATAATGAAGGCGTTAGCACTCTTTACTATTTTTGCCACCACATCTTCCAAAAATGTTGATTTACTTTCATATCTCCCATCAGATAAATAGTTTTTGAGGCAGATGTCTCCCATTCCAAGACTGGTTCCTCTTCACCAATTCTTTTGGATATTATCATAACTGTTTTTGAGTCCCTAAGTGATGGAACTTTGTCACTGCCTGCTGTTATCCATAATTTTTCAAATTCTTTCTAAATTTCCTTTTCCTTCATAATTACACTTATTGTTTCATCTGAAGACTGTGTGATGCTGTACAGTCTTCAAGCTTGTATACTGAGAATTAGTCCTGACAGTCTGGTAATACCTAGGCCACCATCTCCTGTGCTGGAATAAAGGGTGGCATCACATATACTTGAAGGTAAATACAACCAGTCCTCGATTGCAGATCTAGTTGCCAGATCAAAAGACTTAAGGTCCATGGCTTTCACATCAGACTGGTCTGCCAAACAGATCAGTCTGGGGATAGTATATCCTTTCAAGATGTCTACCTTCTGAAATGGTTGTAAAAGAGCCTTTTCAGTCTGATTTAGGCAATCTTCCAGTTTTCCTCGTAAGTCTGTTTTTGATATTCTGACACATGGATCAATGCAAAATTCCAGGTATTTCTCAGTTACCAGGATCAATCATATTGAGGAGCGTGCTGTTAATTGTGTCTGGTGGACAGTCACTGATGGTATATGAATCCCTGGTAGGCTTAATATAGAAGCCATGGCACTTCTCCCGTTGCATCCTGTGGCCTGTAAGATCGCAAAAAACCTCTAAGATTTCAATATTTCTCTTCATTCCCTCCCACGATCCACTCAACAAAACAAGGTAATCTGCAAAGGTCATGGATATTAAATTTTTTGCACAATATTGGTAATCACATCCCTCCTCTTCAAGCTTCCACAATGGAAGGTCCACAGCTAGGTTAAAGAGAATTGGAGACATTGGATAATCGACTCCCAATCCGAATCCTGATGGGATCTGACTGCTCATCCTTGGGTTGATATACATATTAATGTTATCATATATGCTTGCAGTCAGGGTGATAATATGATGGTCCACACCCTTTTACCATGTCTGGGATGATGCCAGAGACCAACCAAAGATTCAACAGTTCCATTAAGTGGGAATAGCAGAGATCTATTTTAATAAGAACACTCAAACCAAGATTTCTTTCACCATGATCATGGCTTGGAATGCCAAGTTGTCTGCTTGGCCAACCGATCAAAAAAAACCCAAGGCTCTTGAATGTTCTGGGCAATTCTTGACTTGAACACCATGTGCACCTTGTCAAGTAGGATACCGCATCTCAGGGATTCCACATCATCAGGGATTATTGTTAGTGAGGCCAGATGATAGGGAGGAAGCAACTATAACACTGTCTCACCGGGGCAGAGGTCAACTTGATTACCATATGTGGTAGTTTTGTCTTTAGTTTTAGCTAGGCATCTGTTCAGCAGGCTTAGAGAGTCTACGTAGATTAGAGGGGACAAGCATCACTTGACTTAAGCAACTAAAGAGATATGAAGGCATTCCAGCAGGACCACAAGGAGGTATGACCTCTGCATCTCTGCCCAGCTAGTAACTATGGTCCTGTCTTAAGAGAGTTATAATTCTTCCAGCCAGAAAGGTTTGCTGCTCTCCCCCCAAGTCCTGATAGCTTAACATAGGGCTGGTAGTACTATTTCTCTCACTCTAGAAGGGGCCGGAGAAACGCTTCAGATTATGAAAGAAAGGGTCCTCACTCACACCACACCCCCCTCCAAAAAAACCCAAAAAAGCAAGCAAACATCACCCTAAGCAGCACCACTGCCCTCACCCGGCAGCAGAGGAAATGGAGATCTCTAAATCCACAGAAACGACGAAACCAAGATGGCGACCACCTGCCGACGAGAGAGAGACAGCGGCTTCAGCAGACTACGTCTCCAAAAGCTAATTGTGGCCAGCCTTACTGCTGCAAGAAAGAAGACTACAACTCCCGGCAGGCGCCGCGCGGCCCGGCTAGGGGACCTGGGAGGGACGGCGAGGGGTGGAGCTAATAAATAGTGGCACAGAGCAGTCGCCTTGCGTAAGATGGTGGTAGCTGCTGCGCTTTAAGTGGTGTGTGTGCTAGGTAGACGTGTATTTGTTCTACTCGCCGCTTCTGTGTTGTGGTTCTTGACGCGGGTGGGGGCCGTGGAGCTATAGTGAAGGAGAAGCCCAAGCTTGCGTGCCTTGGCGTCGGCCGGTCGCTGTAGGCGGGGGTCGCTCGGCTCTTCTCTGCTCGGTTATGTCGGACAATCAGAGTTGGAATTCCTCTGGCTCCGAGGAGGATCCCGAGACAGAGCTCGGGGTGCCTGTTGAGCTCTGTGGGGTACTCAGCAAGGTAAGCTGCCTTTCCTCCTCCCCGCAGCCTGTGCCTGACGGCCTCTCGCTTCCCTTTTCCGCGTTGCACTACAGTCCCCCCTCCCGTAGCTGGCCGAGGACTGTCAGCCCCGGCTGCCTGTTTCCTCCCCATCCCGCTGCTCCGGATGATCAGGCTAAGGCTCCTGTCTCCCCCGGCGCCAGTAGAGGGGCCTGATGGGGGCGCGGGAGGCGTCGTCATGGCCTAGGCAGCTGCCACCTGATGGCGCGGAGCCTGCTAGGCAGCTGCTCTGGCGTCCGGCGCAAACCGCCTGCGCCTCCTCCCTTAGCCAGAGGCACTACCACATCCCCATTGGTCTGAAGGGGGAATCACGTATTTATCCCCGCATCTGCGCAGTGCTCGTCCGTCCTTTCCCAGTCTTCGCAACCCTCGAGAGGCGGCGTGAGGAAGCACTTTCTCGAGGAAGAGTCGCGGGTGCGGCTTGTGCCATGGCTGGGAGAGGTGTTGGCATCCGGCAGTCCCTGACGTCCCCTGCCCTGTATCGAGTCCGCTGGTTGCCTGGCGTGAGCTTCTGGAGAGAAGCCCTCGAGGGGGCGGCCAGGTGCGCGCGTGGAGGTGTTTCCCCCACTCCTCAGGCTCCTGGCTGAAGCTGACGTCGAGCTCGGGTGCGGTCTGGAGCCGCGACATCATATTTCCCTGCCCGGGAGCTCCTAAAGGCAGGCACAGCTCGTGGTCACTTCCCAGGAGCAGGCCCCAACATATGAGTGGCACAACCTTAAGTCCAAATATCAAACCAGGGCAATAAAATACCCCTGCAGCGAGAGATATGGGGAGTGGTGAGGAATGGAAGAAAAATGGCACTAAAGTTTTTAAAGATAAATGTAACTTTTTGCTCTTTTATCACTGAAAGTGAAATGACTTGTGAGTATGTGTTGGATGATACTGGGAAGCTTTAGGAGTGTTTTAAAGCTGAATATTGAATTACTAAGTTTAAAAGCAGATTTTTTTTTTAACGGAAAGTACTTTCAGAATAATGTTGAAATATCTTTAGAGTTAAAGCACTTTGTTTTGAATTTCTTTCCTTTCTTATGCAATAAGGCTAGATACAGACCTGTGTAGAAGGCACAGATCATGGAATACTGAGATCATAAGTAGGTGCTGGATGCTGAGAAGAGCTGTAATGGGGCTAGTACTCTGTTTTTTTGTGAGGGACTCTCAACTCCTTCAGTCTTGAAAATGTTTCTAAGCCTGGAGATGGGAGAAATGGTTAGGAGAAAAGAGGGCCCTTGGCTCTCATCTGTAAAAATCTTATAATCTGATAAGCCTCAGTGCTGTATTTTACTGGTATAGCAGGTGAAGCCATGCCTTCTGACATTCTGTAGCTTAAGTGCATGCAAACATTTGTGGATGATTGTGCTGGGTGTAGCTGATGCTGCCTTTCCTAGGAGAACACTGAATGTAATATGAATAGTCAGATATGGTGAAACCTGTATAGTGAATATGCTTGAGGGATGTTTATCTTTTGTTAGTTGTCTCAGTAATGCTCGAGACAAGCTAATTAAAATGAAAGGGTAGCATACCAAAATTTCTACTAAAGGAATAGTTACTTTTAATAATTTATTGTGTATAATGACATTTTAAATCAATAAAAGTAGGCTACAGTTCTCTGTGTATGTACTAGTGTTTCAGTTCTGTTCTTTGGTAAAGAGAAAAGCTTTAAGGGAAATGGGGTAATTTGGTAAGGGAATCTTATTAAAAGTGTATCCTGCTGGTCTCTTTAAATGTTTCAGAAATCCAGTGTGGGTTTTTTTCCCCATTGTATTTCCTGCTTATCATTTTAAGGTGAATACAAAGAAGGAACTTAGATGTGGAAGTTGTCTTTCTTGAGCCTTGAGAAATATCAGCCAAACTGTTTATTGTTGGTTTTCTATTAGCTAATCTTTGATTTTTTTTTTTTCCAGTGGACCAATTACATTCATGGGTGGCAGGATCGATGGGTAGTTCTGAAAAGCAACACGCTTAGTTATTACAAGTCTGAAGATGAAACGGAGTATGGCTGCAGAGGCTCTATCTGTCTGAGAAAGGCTGTGATTACAGTAAGTGCTGTTTCAGTATTGACATCTTGTATGTTTTGGAGTGTTACATATTTGTAGGCTGATGTCTGGTGAAAGTAAGTATGGGTAGGGCAAATAAATTCTTTTAGCTTGTTTAATATTAAAGTTAGTGATATTAGTGCAACACAGTGGAGCCAGGGCAAGAAGTTATTAATAAGCTGGCTTTATTTGGGTTTGTAATAAGCAGCTTTTCATATCTGTTATCTTAGAGGCTTCTGTGGGGAGGGATATGGTTTACTTCTGGAGAGCCTATGTATAAGTGAAATGTTATAAAGATGAATTTGCCTTAGAAGATGAAGAAAAACATGTTTGTAGCTTTCATAATTATGATATATGTATTGATTATGACTAATGCTTGCAAAAAAGCATGCTGTAGCTTTTCTGTGTTGCTGTTAAATAGTCCAGTTATTTGACTTCTGTGTAGCACATAACTTCCTAGAGCAGTAGTGTTAAATCTTAGTGTTTATGTTCTTATTCCACCAAATGTTTTGCTTTCAAACTGAATTAAAGGTGACAAATAAGTTTTCTCTTCTTTACTAATATTCAACTTAAAAATAGATTTTTTTTAACACATTTTGATTTGGGGAAAAAAAGCCTCTTGATTACATCAACTGTATGTATTTTGGAAAAAAAGATTATGAAGAAAAAACAGATTTTTACATTTAGGTATCTGACAGGTATTAGTAATCTGAAAATTAAAACAGATTACCTAATTTCTTTTAAAGCTCTTTTTAAAACTGCTGAAACTTTTAAAACTCGCTCGAGATTTGACTTTTTCAGGAATTTATGGTGCATGGCAAAAGCATCTAGAAGTGCTCATTTAAGTGTACTTCTGGCAGTCTGTAGAGGTACCAGTCTCTGATCATGACTTCCAAAAAGGTGTCTAATTCACTAGTAAGAGGCTTAAACATGCCAATCAGGCAGAGACAGGAAGGTGGTGGGAAGGAGGTGTATTCCAAGGGATGTCTGGAAATGTGCTGTAGAGTACATCTCAGCAGCTTGAATTCTAGTTCTGGTGGTGGGGAATATAGTGATGCTGTTATTGTTTTGGTATATTGCACTTTGTGTGGAGAAGTTGGTGGGCTTGTCTTTTGACTAAGAAGAGTGTAACACTGCAACTTCTTGCAGATAGCTTTTTTTCCTCTCTTCTATCTGGCACTTATTGCATCTGGTAACTTGATGTTGATTGTTGATTCACCCTCTTTGTCCTCAGTTCTTGAGCTTCTTGAGTACATTGAGAAAGAATAAAAAGTGGGCATTTTTCTCAAAATTATTCTGATATTTTAGTTGTTCCATTTTCATTCAGAATCATGTATAGTGGCTGGTATTTGACAGTTTAATTGCTTGTAGTTTAATATGGCATATCTGAAACCTGGTAAACTTAATTATTTCTAGTTGCAGTTAGTGATTGCTGTGTAATTATTAGAGGCTCAGGAATGCTATTAGATAATTTTATGTGTTTCTAGGATACAGAAACTTACTTTTTCAGAATGAATGCTTCTGGGTTGATAGTTTGGTAGCAAATTTAATAGTTGTTTTTTAAACCTATCTTTTCAATAATAGAAAATGTATTATGCTCAAAGATAATTGTTTATTCTTCCTGTGGTACATAATCTTTATTTTCATGTCCTTGTAATGTTTTAATATAAGCTTACTAACATGTATTTAAATGCATAGGAGAATACCAATAGTTGATAAAATGTGGAGATGATAATAAAAAGCTACTTTTGCTATCAGTGGAACTTATTTGTTACTGTACGTCTTGTGATTACTTTGGTAGAGAAGTTCGGTTTCTTACTGACTTAATGTTCAATAGCACTGATCTGATGTAGTTGGGATTTTAATCTTGAATATTTGTCAACAGTCTTTCACTATACTTTAAGTATGGTTTACCTTGACCTTGCTAATCCAGAGTCAGGCATAATAAATACCTTCTGTATTGCAGGAAGTTTTCCTTAAGTACAAAGCAGGGTATGAGTGGTATGAAATGGCATTGAAGGTAATGTTTCCTTGTAGGAGAGGAGAAGGGGACTGGATTCTCATGAAACTTTCTTTTAGGTCCTCAGATTAGGTATGCATGTTTGTCTTTGGGGGATGTAATGATTTTCTGTGTGTAATTAATGCTATTAGTAGTATAGAATGTCTAGAAAACTGCTCTCATTGTGTAGTCTTACTGTACTTCTAACAATGAAGATAAGCCTAATGATAAATCATAAAGTTGAGATGTGAATGCTGCATTTGGCAAGTTAGTCCTTTCTGATCTTGTTTTATTATTCCTATCACATCGGGCTGAGGTTGATAGGTAATTCTGTAGGGTTATTTTATAAAATGACAGTTCTCTCTCCCCTCTTAAATCGAGAGGAAGATGTCATGACCCGCTCCTGGGAAGGGGACGGGGGTAACCTAGGTTGTTATTAATCATTCCTTTTGGGATGGATTAAAGGGAAACGACACTATATAATCAGTGTTTATTTAACAATTCTGTGTAATGTGACATAGAAGATAACCTTAGCGGGGGGGGGGGGGGGGGGGGGGGGGGGGGGAAGATGCATAAGGGGACAGCAAGGAAAAAGAAGAGATAGGAAAAGATGAGAATGAAAAGGTTACATAGTCACCGCCTAGAGATCCAGCGTTGCATCTCAGCAGTCCTGCAGGCCATGGTCTCCATCTGCAGGCGGTGGGGGCCAGAAACAGAACCCAAATTCCCAAAGTCACCAGTCCATTTTTATACCCTCAGCATGCCTTTTGCACCTCCCCCTGAGGCAGGGGATTGTTTTCCATGAAGCAATGTAGCCAGCCGGACTGCGAACCCCCATGTTCGCCGGGTTCATGTGGAGGGCAGGGCAATGGCTCTTTTTGCCTCTTCAGGGCTCGACACCTTTAGCACTGGAGGGAAGGATGGGCCCAACTGCCCATCAGGGGTATTATGCAAAAGTCAGAAGCCTGCAAAGTCTCTTAGAATGCATAAATCATTAACTGTTTTAGTCTCTGACAGAAGACTAGTTAAATTAGCTCATTAAAGTAGCTATTTTAGGTATTTTAAGTGTGGAATTATAATGTCATATCTCTAAAACAGATTCCTGTGACAATAGTCTTTAATTGAATAGAAAACATGGAGTCTGGTTGGGCTTCTTGCTATATTAACCCCCAGGACTGAGAAAAGCTGATTCCTCTGGAATAGAGGACTAAAGGATGAATATTGTATACTCACTGGATTACATTAGGTAATGAACTGTCAAGAACTAGCCATGTGAATTAAGTTATGAAGAAAGACAAGGAAAATCAGTATATGATGTGAACTGTGTCGTGTTTTCCATTATGTGGCTAAAAGCCTCAAATGTGTTTAACCAGTTTATAACAGAAGGGAGGCTTGAATTCAAGTTAAGTTCTGCTGTGTGGTCAAGGGGTTAGAAGGAATTATGGGCATTATTATAGAATTGATATATGCACAGATTTAAGTTGTGTCCAAGCTAGATGAATAGAACAAGCTAAATTACTGCTGCAGTTGGGTGAAAGGTTTTATTAAAAAAGCTAATCTGTACATTCATGCTCTGGACAGAAATACGATGGCAATAAATTTGTAATAATTTCTAATTGCATGGGGAAGTATTGTTTCCAATTGTCTGAGGTTGGAAAACTAAGTTTTAATAGGAGAGCATTTAATGGAATAGTTAATTTTTGGTACCTTGATAAAGTACTTCCTCAACCTTAATTGCTACTAAAAAGATGACTTTAGTAAACTAAGACATAGAGTACTGTGGTAGTATAGACAACTCAACAGTGAGCAAGAAATCTGATTTATTAAGAAAGAGCAGATGCATTTATAACCTTGCCTACTTCCGGTTACATTAGCATAATCACATGTCCCTTTCCCACCAATCAGCCCCAGGTCTGTCTGGTGAGCATGCACAGTTAGTGGCTTCTCCCAAGGTAGTTGTTTCCGCCCCAGTGATGTGGTTTGTGGCGTGGCAAGATCTGTTCTTTATTCTCTATCCCAACTCTGTACACACATGACATACAACAATCCTTTAATAAATTAACCTGTTCCCCGCATATTCCCCTTCTTTATTTAAATAATAACAAGAAACCATACTACACTCTAATACAAACTGAGACTGCAAAATAACATTATTATGAGTAGTTGTTTGACCCAGAACCTATTCTTTAAACTCTTTATTAGAACTAACCACCCTTATGAATGTTTAGCTTTGATGAATCCAGGGTCTCTTAAGTTTCTTTTATCTGAGGGCAAAGGTGTAACTGGGGCAAAACATGTCAAATCTTTAGTCAATAGCGTATAGCTGAGGTAGTGTGTATTAGCAATCTTTATTTGAGGATGAATGTGTGTACGAGGTGGAGCTGTTGCGCAGATAGGTTAAGGGGTCACATTCTCAGATTCATGCAATCACACATCTCCACTCATCCAGGTGGCCACCTCTTTCATACTTTCTTGCATACTGGTTAAGGACTTTATTTTGTTGTGCTTTTTAGCTGTGGATCAAGGGATTAGCAGCAATCATCAGTCACCTGTTTCTCTGATCCCTATTACATTGTCCGGGAAATGTTCTTCTTTCACTGATGAGGAGGCAATATAAGGTTTCACATACTGAGAGGGAATCCACCACAATTGGGTGCCTGTGGATACGCAAGCGTACCCTCTCCCCCAGGTGATAAGATCCACTGGTCCTGTCCACTGTTCTGATATTAAATCTTTTATCATGACTGGTGGTTTGGGAGAGAATAGCACTTTTGATTTATGTTGATGCTTGTATCCACTGTACCCTATTTTATCACTATTTAAGAAATTTAAAACATACACTGCGTTCTGTAAACATTCTTGTGGCCTATATATTGATTCCCCCTTTTTTTGTTTTTGTGATATTTCTTTTAGTGTGCGGTATGCTCTTTCTACAGTTGCTTGGCCTGTGGGTGAATAAGGAATGCCTGTGATATGAGATACCCCCCAGTCTGTAAGGAAGATTTTTGACTTTTGTTGAACAATAAGCAGGGCCATTGTTAGTGTTTATGCACTTGGGTACCCCTAAAACTGCAAAGCAATCAAGCCAGTGTTTGATAACATCTCGTGCCCTCTCCCCTGCATGAGCAGTGGCGTTAGTATATCTAGAATTTGTGTCAACAGTGATGTGTACATATTTTAAGCAGCCAAATTCCTGTATGTTAGTAACATCTGTTTGCCATATTTCATTGGCAATTAGGCCTCAGGGATTAACCTGTTCTTTAGATGGTGTTGGGGTAAACTGTTGATAGTCAGGGCAGGACATGATAGTATCTCTGGCTTGATTCATACCTAATCCAAATTGTCTTTTTAGAGAATGTGCATTTTGATGAAAAAAGGAGTGGGAAAGTTTGGCTTGCTCAAGAGTTTTAGGGATAGTCACTGTCATAGCAGCGGCATCTGCTTGTCGGTTGCCCTCTGCTGTGGGCCCCAGAAGATCTGTATGTGAGTGTCTTGGTTTTGAGGGGAAAAAACAAAAATGTTTACTCACAAGCAGGGGAGGGGCCTCCTCCACGATAATCACACCACTCTTTATCAAATTTAAGAAAAGGAATTTTAATACAAGAAGGATAACTGTCGCAGACCATGGCCTAGAGGAGACTGCACACACCAATGTGATGTAAAGCAAATCCCAAGTTTATTCAAAAACACAGGTATATATGACCTCAAGTGACCCCGCCCCAGGTGCGGTGGTCTGACTCCAATTGGTTGAGGCTGGAAACATGTCCTTTTAAGGTGAAAACGAAACCTGTAATGTGGTCCTTCAGACCCACCTGAGTCAGGGGCTGCAACAGATAACTGTTATATATATATATATGTAAACAGACTAGTGCAACCCACTTCCCCAACACCATAAGAGAAAGAAAAAAAAAACAAACAACAACAAAACCCAGCAGGTTTTCCTCTGGGAGGAAAAAGTTATACTTAAGTGTCAATGTCACAGCCCGGCTGGCTGCAGAGTGAGTTTCAGTCCCTTTCCAGCAAGACAGACGAGCAGTGAGCTTTCAGATGGACTCAGTCTCTTCCCCCTGTGTTCCCCGTCCAAAAAGCAGAAAAGTACAAGCAACCAGAAGCAAATCCAAGGCAGGCAGCAGCAGCCGCGTGGCCAGAAAAAGCAGTCAGGGGCAGGCAGCAGCAGCCGCGTGGCCAGAAAAAGCAGTCAGGGGCAGGCAGCAGCAGCCGCGTGGCCAGAAAAAGCAGTCAGGGGCAGGCAGCAGCAGCCGCGTGGCCAGAAAAAGCAGTCCGGGTACAGCGGCAGCGAGACAGCCAGGCAAGCCCCAGCAGTAACCAGCAGGGCAGCCTGCCTCCTCGGAGTCCCCACTCCCGCATTCCACCGAGCCAAGACTGGAAAAGAATATCCAAAAAAAAAAAAACAAAAGAGACAGACCTGCCCCCACCCAAGTGATCAACAGTTAACTACTTCTTTTTGTTAACTGCTGGCCTGGGCAGTTAAGTGGCAGGGGAGAGAATTTACATAATAATCCCAAACTACAACAGTGAGTGAATATGTAACACATAAAATACAAATCGTCTGTGATTGATAAGAACCCGTAAGGTGCGTAGCTCTGCAAATAAAAAGGAGTTAGATATCTGTCATAGAAAGGAATGAGGCATGAGACCAAACCTGCAGCATAAGAAGAATCAGTGACAATATTTAACAGTTCATCACAAAACACTTCAAAAGCCATGCGAACAGCAACTAGTTCTAATACTTGTACAGACCCCTGGTCCGTAGTCTGCACTTTGCTTTCCCACTGTTTTGTGACAGGATTAATCCATGTCACTGCAGCCTTTCTAGATCGTCCTGATGTGTCAGTGAAGACAGTCATACTCGTTACTGGTTGCACCTGGCAACGGCGAGTAGCTAGCAAAGGTAAGTTCCCAATCTCTGCCCATAACCGATGTTTAGGGAAATGGATACACAGGTCACCCATGTAATCTGCCAATGCTGTCTGAATCCCAGCATGGTCTGTGAGAAACCAGTCAGGGTTGTCTTTTGTTGCTGGGATGTAGATGGCTTCTGGGTCCTGTCCATCCATCGCTTGCAACTGTTCTCGACCTTTAACAATAAGCTTGGCAAACATGTCATTAATAGTCCATACAGTCTTAGGTGGTGAATGAGGTAGAAACAGCCATTCTAAGATCCTTAAGGGATCTGGTTCTCATTGATCCCATTGGAACAGAACTGCAAATCGCTGAAACTTACTTGTCACTAGGGCTAGGCAAATGTGCAGATCAAAATGTCGTAGCCAGCCCTGTCTGTTTTCAGTAGCCTGAGAACACAACTGCAGGCCTTGCTTCGCCTCTTTGGTAAGGGAGCGGTGTGGCAGAAGTTAAAATTGTTGACATTTTTGGTCTGTGTTTCGGCCAACCATCTGGGCACAGTTTATATTATTCCCTACCTTGTTGCTAGTAACTGGTATAGATAAAAGAGGAACTTTGCCCTTGAAGACTGGGCTAACTATAAACTAAAAATAATTGGCCTCTTTTGATTGGCTAGTTGCATTTGGAGGTCGTTTTAAGGAGAAACTGAGGAAGAGGGAGAGGAAGGCTGCTCCCCAGACTCATATAAAGGGAGACCCTGGGACAATTATGCACATGCTCAGGGGCATTCCAATACCCACGCACATGCGCAGAGAGAAAACTGTTATATAACAGATGGGCAGAGCTGATGACCTCAGTCTGGGCGGTATTGAGGGCGGTATTAGACACACCTACCCAGTCAGACATCACTGGCCACCTGTATTTTAAGAGCAGATGACTGGTGTGTTGGCTGGCTTGCTTGCCGTGCGGGAAATCCTTGCATTTTAAGACACCGGGAGCACCTGTTACTGCGGTGAGTCAGTTGGTGCACATGGTCTCGGCTTCCTCCTTTGGAAAACCTAAGTGTGTGTGTGGGTAAGACCTTAGTATCAGTAGCATTCCCCTTTGTGAGTGGGGGGGGCGTTTGTACGCCTGGGTTTATTGCTCTTTGGGGTTTTTTTTCCCCTTCCTTTTGCCTCCTTCTCCACCATAAAACTCCTGTTACCCAGCAATCTCTGTTAATAAAAACCCCTGTTTGTTAATCTCTTAACAGCGTGTCTCTTTCATTTTCTGGTAATCCTTTGAACCCACTCTAAAACAATACTCTATCTAGGTTCTGGGCATCACGTATGCCCCTTCCCTTGCTAACTGAGCACTAGTTACCTCTGCTTGCCGGTTATCAACAACATAAGCTGTACAACTATCTCTAAAATCTGATAGCCAAATGCTTTATTGTGCAATTGACAAAACCATCTTCAATAGGGATTTCCAATCATGCGGAGTAAACACATATGAACTATTTAATGCCTCTAAAAACGCGAACACATGGGGTGATGAAATTCCACTTTCTTCAACAATCTGTCTAAACTCCTTAATAACATCACAGGATAACCTTTAAAACTGAGGGGGTTGCTGAGACCGCTAGATAACAGGGCACCCATTAACCACTTTCCAATGAGTGGCGCATAATGCCTCCTCCCTACAGTTCTTTCATTTGCCCAGGACAGCACCACCATGTGACCCTTGTTCGTCAGTAGGAGGGAAAACATCCAACTGCCTCCCTGTGCCCTGCAAAAACTCCTCATCTACCAAATTGTTGCATTCCCCATATAAATCTTGAGGCCGGGGCACAATCAAACATGGTGGCAGCAATAGTGGAGCCTCTGTGGCTGTCACGTGATGGGCACAAAATGGTTGCTCCTCAGCGGCCACAAGGCAAGGACTAGATGGCACTGGAACACGCAACATGCTGTGTCCCCCTCCCCTCCTGCACCCAAATATTTGCCCTCTGTCTCCGGGGGAACCCCGGGGGAGCAAGGGGAGTGGGATCTGCCACCATGGGGAGTGGTGGACTCCTCTGCACTGCCTTTAGCGTGCTTATTATTTCCCTATGCACGGCCAGATGATTAAATGCTTATATATCCCCATACCCCGCTCTTTCATAAAGTTCTCATGCAAGTTTTTGCCAGATAGTTACTTTAAGGGTTCTGTCCCACGGAAATTCCAGGGTATTTTTGTTGATCCATTCCAGAAGTGCTATTAATTTAGTCTCTGAAATGTCTTTTCTCTGCCTGTTTAACAGGCAGCTTAAAGCTTCAACAGTTAGTCTTTGTTCTTGGGAAATACCTCCCCCCATCCTCAGTCTCTCACCTCTTGACCGAATTTTTCTTCCCCTTTTTTTTTTCTGTTTTCAGTGTTCCTTGTAATCATTTTTGTTGTTCAAGAGGTGCTGATATGCGTGTGGTTGCTTTGAAGGACCCCTCCTTCCTTGATTTGGCTGAGGCTACCACCAGTTAGACATGCCAGCAAGGCTTCCGAAATCTCTTCTATTAAGTCCCAATTCGGGGCACCATATATGGTAGTATAGACAACTTGATAGTGAGCAAGAAATCTGATTTATTAAGGAAGAGCAGGCACATTTATGACCTCGCCTACTTCTGGTTGCATTAGCATAATCACGTGTCCCTTTCCCACCAATCAGCCCTAGGTCTGTCTGGTGAGCATGCACAGTTACTGGCTTTTCCCAAGTGTCTTGGTTTCGTCCTGGCCCCCTAGCTTGAGCCGCCGCCCCCCCCCCCCCCCCTTCTCCCCCTGCTCCTCAAAGCAGGGAAAAGGACAGGGGAAAAAAAGCCCTTGAAAGAAGCTGAGCCAAGTCAGTATATATGTATATTCTCTAAATGTCTACAATTATATGTATACAGTTTGCACCCACAATGGGAAAAACAGGGGTGACAAAGAGACAAAACAAAAAGAAATGGGTACAAAAGAACACCCCCACCCACCCACTGAGTAAACCAGTACAACACAATCCCACTGACCACTCTTAGAAGGAAGCTAGCTTCTCCCTCTCACGTGGGGGTCTCACTCATGTTTTTTCCCCGATCTTCTGCGTGGCTCTGATAAGGGACTGAGAGCAGCCGAGAGCCCTCTGCACTCCACTCTTACCGGAACCGAAGAGAGCTAAACTTCCTATCTCCTGTCTCTTATCCCATGGGAGGGGAAAGAATGGGTGAGGAATACCTAGGAGACAAGCCCCTCCCTAGTTACATCTGGTTACCAGGAACAAGCCTGGGTCAAACTATCACACCGAGGTAGTTCTGTTTCTGCTCCAATGGCGTGGTTTGCAGCGTGGGAAGATCTGTTCTTTATTCTCTATCCCAACTCTGTACACACATGACATACAGCAATCCTTTAATAAATTAACCTGTTCCCCACAGAGTACAACCCTAATAGAGATAGTGGTTTATTTAGGACACAAGGCAATTTATGCTTTTAGACTTTGGTGTGTGCCTTAAATAATCAAATAGTTACATCCAGATTGGTGGAAAATCTTGGCTAAAGGGGAGAGAAATCTGAATGGAGACTGTAGTCAGCACATCCAAAAAAGTCACTACAGTGCGTACAAGTGTGGTCAAGAATGCTTCTTCAAGTGAAAGGCCCGAGGTGATTTTATTCTGGAGAGGAAAATGCCGAAGAGCAATAGAAGAGCGAGGGAGAGAAAGAGTTAATGCCTAGGAGATAATGAGAAGGGGCTGCTGTTGGTGAGACAGGCAGAAATTGTTTGGAACATGGAATTCTGGACAATTATTTTTTGTGAGGATTATAAAGGTTTGTTGAGTTAGGAAGATTCTGGAACTGCAGGCAGTTCTTTAGGCCTCAGTAAGTTGGTACCTTTTGGTACGAGATGAGAACACTGAAAGTTAATAAATCCTGTGAGAAAGACTAGCAGGCTAACTAAAATAAAGTGAGATAAGGAGGATTTTGAGAGAAGCAGGCATGGGAATGGAATGTTAAAGAAATAAATTTCTCATGAAACAAAGGGGCATCTGGACAGGGAGTAGCATCCAATTAGAAGCTGTAATAAAGTTTATGGACACTGCTATTCTACCTATGGCTGTTGGCCATGGGTGGGATTTTACAATATATATTGTGTAACTTGTAGTTAGTGGGCTTTTTGTTTTTTGCTGTTTTCTATTTTCTTTCTTTTTCCTTCTTCATGGTGTGATATAACAAACTATCTTTGTGTGACACCTGTGATCAGTGCTCCTTTTTCGGCCACCATAACCTAAATACAGCCACAATTTTTAGCATTCACATACTCTGTACAAACTTGTATATGAGTATTATGGTCTTTGATTTACCTGAACCAGCAGTGGATGGGTTGATGTTCAAAGTGAAAATGACAGAATGTTGTCCTGTATTTATCAAAATACTATATGGAGTACTAATATCCTTGGTAAATAAAATGCAATTATTTGTCTGGATAGAGAAATGGAAGATTTTTTAGTATGTGTTTAGGAAATTAAGTCAGAAGTGGAAAAGTACACATTCAGATCAGTTGAAGTGAGACTGTTAATTATTATGGAGTTCTTTGTCATAATATGAACGGGATGTGGGGGAAAAATCAGTAATTTATTAAAGTACTTAATACCCAAATATTATTAATTACTTAATGTTGCTGAAGTATTCAGCTCTAGTACTCTAATATAATCATATCATAGAATCTCCTGAGTTGGAAGGGACCAACAAGGAAGTCCAACTTTTGGCTCTGCATGGGACAGACAGCCCCAAGAATCACACCATGTGCCTGAGAGCATTGTCCAAACATTTCTTGAACTGTCAGGCTTCGTGCTGTAACCACTTCCCTGGGGAGCCTGTTCCAATGCCCACCCACCATCTGGGTGAAGAATTTTTTCCTAATATCCAACTTAAACCTTCCTCACGGACTCACAGGCCGTCTTTACCTTACCGGAGAAACTGTGAGTCACTTCGCTGCCAGCTGAAGCGTGGCAGCAACCCCTGCTGTCTGTAAATACAGTTGCACCAAAAAAGGAACAGGGACACAAATTCAGTTTCATTTAAAGGGTTTTGTTTCTTTTTTTTTTTCTTTGGGGGTACAGGGTAGTTGTTTGTTTTGTTCTAGTTTTGGATATATATATATATATAATTTGCAGCTAAAAACTGTTATCCTTCGTTCACATACATTTTTCCTGATTAAAACTCCTAAATTTCAAAGCTATAGTGATTTTGTTTGTGGGGGAGGGGGAAAGCTCTCTTTCTTTCCTGGTCCATATAAATACCTTAGTTTCTTCTAAACTAAGATACTGAACAAACCAAGTGACCTCAGCCACTCCTCATATGGATTCCCATCTATATAAATTACTATACACTTAAAATTAGGACTGTAATCCAACAGTTCTTCTGTTAGCTTTTTATTATCAATTAGAATATTCTTCCATTTGATTTCTTTTAATTAAAAGAAGTTTTAACAGCATTCATGATTTGACATCTACTTAAGGATTGTAATTCCTCTCCGTGGGTTATATCTGAGTATTTTCATGCTGTGGAATGTTTCTTATAGATGCTGTACCAATCCTTAAATAATACCAGTGTTTGCATTTGGTGTTAAAGCTATGGTTATATACCTTAGCCAATTTTTCTGTGATATTTGCAATTCTTATTCTTGCTTGATCTTAATTTCTACGAATCCTCCTAAGATTGATTTTTTGTTAGTGGATACACTTTGTTCATATGTCACCCCTGGTATGACCTGCCCCTGAGGCAGGGTAACTGAGGTTCTTGTTAATAATAGATCCCTTAGGGCAGATTAGAGTGAAATGACACTGAATGATCTATCTATCTATCTATCTATCTATCTATCTATCTATCTATCTATCTATCTATCTATCTATCATCTATCTATCTATGGCAGGTTTATTTGAGAACAATTTGGTTGCAATGGAAAGCAGGCATGTAGACATTTTGATTATTATCTATAGCAATATAAAAGTATAAAAATATCACTTGAGAAAATATATAAGGAAGATAAAGAAAGGATAAGAGTAGATAGTGGAGAGGAAAGATATCACTATGCATGGATCCAGTTATGAGAAATAAAACAACCCGGTTTTATTACAAGCAAATCAGTTGAGTAAAGGGGGAGCTTTTATTAACCAAAGGGGTTTATCTTTAAGAAAATTAGAATATAGGCATATCGTGGAGTTGTAAGATGCCTGCTCCCATCTGGACCTGGCACTAGGGAATTTCTGCAGTCAGGAATAGGGAAATTGACTAGGGCAGAGATGTAACTAAAGCAAAGACCTTCCCTGCCATGTGGTAGCCTTTGTGTACAGGGAGGGGGCCCCCTGGACATGTATAAGGGGGATATGTCATCATGTACATGGGAGTCACAACCAATCAAGAAGAGGGTAACACCCCCTCCCTTAGCGCTTAAGGCAGAGAAACAACCTTTTAAGGCAAACATAGCATTTAATGAATATGTATTAGTTTATGTAACCAAAAGAAAACTACAAAAAGCATGAATTTTAAAGAGGTGTGCTTCCAGACCCCAGTGACCTGAGGCGACCAGCACGTGCTGCAAATAAACTTTCCTTTCTGTTACACTTCCTTTGTTTCACAGGTTATTGCTGTCTTTCTAAATTTAATACAGAGATATTTCTCACACAGTGATGAGACTTGATTGTTGCAATTTAAATGTCTGTTGGTTGAAGTGATGGTTGAAGTCTTGATGGGGGTGGGGGAAATCCTTGAAACAAAGAGTTCTGTGGGTTAATATATGTTCAGGTGGGAAAGCCCAGATCTCCCCACGTGGGGGTGTGCCCTTTGAGCCTGCGCAGTGGATTTTTTAGGTGAGGCACAGCGTGCGTAGAACTGGCCCCACCGTTTCAGTCCTGAGGTCCATCTGCCACGGCCTAGCAAGCTTGGACAGTGAAGTCCTCAGGACTGCCTACAGCACCCGGTACTAACCAGGGCTGACCCTGCTGAGCATCCGAGATCTGACGGGATCAGATGGCAGGGAGGCATTTAACTGCCCGGTACGGTCTCCACTGAGACTCGAACTCACGACCTTGTGATCCAGAGTCCGGAGTGCTCACCATTACACCATGGGACCGCCCATGCGTCTCAGTACCTGCAAACAAAGTAGCAATGTCCTCATGCTTAGGTCACAAGCTTAAAGGTTTTAAACAGCACATGCAAAAGCTGTTCGGCACTTTCTTTAATAGAGAATCGCTGATGCTTTGTACAATGTACGGGTCAGGTTCTATAGCAAACTGCTGGAAGGCAAAGATGACAACATAGAGTTCTACTCTCTACAAAGGCTCTTGGCTCCTTGATAACAAGTTCATGCCAAGCAACAGCTGCTGTATGGGTACCACCAGAGCCACTGTGGATCCTCCCACAGTAGTTAAGTTCATTAGTGAATGCCGAGCAGTCTTGATCTGAAAAACTTAGAGATACCATTCTGTGAGAAAGAAAACCGATTAGTTACTGTACTCCACGAAAACCTTCAAAGAGTATTTGTAAATCCCCAGAAAGAGCCATACACCAAGTGAAATAGCAACGTTCCATAGCAAAGGTTATGAGAGCTGGATCTGTAGCCAGTCAACTGCATGTAGCATGTGGTCCTTACAAAAGCACTGGTATTGTATCCTCAAAGTGTTGCACTTGCTTGTTTTTAAGGCCTGTGTCAACCAGGTCCAGGGCCTGTCAAGCTTCTGGAGTCAGTTGCCGTGGTGACAGCAAAGTAGAATCCCCTCGCAACAATGCAAACAAAAGGCAGGTTGTGCAGATGTTATACCCAAGTAAGGACATATCCAGTCAGTGTGAAACATCCTTTGGTAAAGATACAGCTTGAGTTTGCACAATTTAGGTAAGCACTTTTAAGGGTAAGCGTTTCCACGGGGTTTTCCACTGGCAATTGTAATCCATAGCAGGCTGCAGTGCAGGTCACAAAGGTGTAAAACAGCTGAAAAATATGGCTATTAATCAAAAATGACCTTTAGATTATGGCAGCAATGCACCTGAGAAGATCAGTCTGTACCAGTGACTAGACTTAAGCAACATACTCCTGGCATTTTTAACATTATTCATTGCAACATTGGTATGGTGTGGCAGTGGGAAAAAAAAAGTTACACCAAGCATCTTTATGCAAAGAAACAGTAGAAAAGAAAACAACCTCTCAGAACAATAAACCAAATTTTTCATCCTCTTGACAGCACAGTTGAGAAAAGAAATTCTTTGTTGTAAAATACTCACGTTCTCAGTAACTGAAAATTTTAAAGGAAAGGTACACTGTAGCTATTTGCAGTTTTTGGTGTTTTTAAACTGTACTGACAAAATAACTGCAAAGCTCTTTGTAGCATCCTGTACTCTTAGTAACATTGAGGCAGTTTGTCGCAGGTTTGGCCTAGCTGTTGCCAACCCTGGACTGGCCCCCCTTCCCCCTCCCAGAACTTTCCCAGCAAAGGAAAGAA